>NC_091292.1:60859117-60899117 GCF_038502225.1 Cherax quadricarinatus
CACTGCTCCCACACTGCTGTGTGTGGGACACTCTTATTATACCCCATACTGTGTACTGGATGTGATCTGGAGGTCACTACACCCCACACTGTGTACTGGATGTGATCTGGAGGTCACTACACCCCACACTGTGTACTGGATGTGATCTGGAGGTCACTACACCCCACACTGTGCACTGGATATGATTTGGAGGTCACGACACCCCACACTGTGTACTGGATGTGATCTGGAGGTCCCTACACCCGACACTGTGTACTGGATGTGATCTGGAGGTCACTACACCCCACACTGTGTACTGGATGTGATCTGGAAGTCACTACACCCCACACTGTGTACTGGATGTGATCTGGAGGTTACTACACCCCATACTGTGTACTGGATGTGATCTGGAGGTCACTACACCCCACACTGTGTACTGGATGTGATCTGGAGGTCCCTACACCCGACACTGTGTACTGGATGTGATCTGGAGGTCACTACACCCCACACTGTGTACTGGATGTGATCTGGAAGTCACTACACCCGACACTGTGTACTGGATGTGATCTGGAGGTTACTACACCCCATACTGTGTACTGGATGTGATCTGGAGGTCACTACACCCCACACTGTGTACTGGATATGATTTGGAGGTCACTACACCCCACACTGTGTACTGGATGTGATCTGGAGGTCACTACACCCGACACTGTGTACTGGATGTGATCTGGAGGCCACTACACCCCACACTGTGTACTGGATGTGATCTGGAGGCCACTACACCCCACACTGTGTACTGGATGTGATCTGGAGGACACTACACCCCACACTGTGTACTGGATGTGATCTGGATGTCAATACACCCCACACTGTGTACTGGGTGTGATCTGGGAGTCACTACACCCCACACTGTGTACTGGGTGTGATCTGGAGGTCACTACACCCCACACTGTGTACTGGGTGTGATCTGGAGGTCAATACACCCCACACTGTGTACTGGATGTGATCTGGAGGTTACTACACCCCATACTGTGTACTGGATATGATTTGGAGGTCACTACACCCCACACTGCGTACTGGATGTGATCTGGAGGTCACTACACCCGACACTGTGTGCTGGATGTGATCTGGAGGCCACTACACCCCACACTGTGTACTGGATGTGATCTGGAGGCCACTACACCACACTGTGTACTGGATGTGATCTGGAGGACACTACACCCCACACTGTGTACTGGATGTGATCTGGAGGTCACTACACCCCACACTGTGTACTGGGTGTGATCTGGGAGTCACTACACCCCACACTGTGTACTGGGTGTGATCTGGAGGTCACTACACCCCACACTGTGTACTGGGTGTGATCTGGAGGTCACTACACCCCACACTGTGTACTGGGTGTGATCTGGAGGTCACTACACCCCACACTGTGTACTGGGTGTGATCTGGAGGTCACTACACCCCACACTGTGTACTGGGTGTGAACTGGAGGTCACTACACCCCACACTGTGTACTGGGTGTGATCTGGAGGTCACTACACCCCACACTGTGTACTGGGTGTGATCTGGAGGTCACTACATCCCACACTGTGTACTGGGTGTGATCTGGAGGTCACTACACCCCACACTGTGTACTGAGTGTGATCTGGAGGTCACTACACCCCACACTGTGTACTGGGTGTGATCTGGAGGTCACTACACCCCACACTGTGTACTGGGTGTGATCTGGAGGTCACTACACCCCACAATGTGTACTGGATGTGATCTCGAGGTCACTACACCTCACACTGTGTACTGGGTGTGATCTGGTCACTACACCCCACACTGTGTACTGGATGTGATCTGGAGGTCACTACACCCCACACTGTGTACTGGATGTGATCTGGAGGTCACTACACCTCACACTGTGTACTGGGTGTGATCTGGTCACTACACCCCACACTGTGTACTGGGTATGATCTGAGGGTCACTACACCCCACACTGTGTACTGGGTATGACCTGGGGTCACTACACCCCACACTGTGTACCGTGTATGATCTGGGGGTCACTACACCCCACACTGTGTACCGTGTATGATCTGGGGGTCACTAGACCCCACACTGTGTACTGGGTATGATCTGGGGGTCACTACACCCCACACTGTGTACCGTGTATGATCTGGGGGTCACTACACCCCACACTGTGTACTGGGTATGATCTGGGGGTCACTACACCCCACACTGTGTACTGGGTGTGATCTGGAGGTCACTACGCCCCACACTATGATCTGGGGGTCACTACACCCCACATTGTGTACTGGGTATGATCTGGGGATCACTACACCCCACACTGTACTGGGTGTGATCTGGAGGTCACTGCACCCCACACTCTGTACTGGGTGTGATCTGGTGGTCACTACACCCCACACTGTGTACTGGATGTGATCTGGAGGTCACTACACCCCACACTGTGTACTGGATGTGATCTGGAGGTCACTACACCTCACACTGTGTACTGGGTGTGATCTGGTGGTCACTACACCCCACACTGTGTACTGGGTATGATCTGGGGGTCACTACAACCCACACTGTGTACTGGGTATGATCTGGGGGTCACTGCACCCCACACTGTGTATTGGGTGTGATCTGGAGGTCACTACACCCCACACTGTGTACTGGGTGTAATCTGGAGGTCACTACACCCCACACTATGTACTGGGTATAATCTGGGGGGCACTACACCTCACACCGTGTACTGGGTGTGATCTGGAGGTCACTGCACCCCACACTGTGTACTGGGTGTGATCTGGTGGTCACTACACCCCACACTGTGTACTGGATGTGATCTGGAGGTCACTGCACCCCACACTGTGTACTGGGTGTGATCTGGGGGTCACTACACCCCACACTGTGCTGTGTATGATCTGGGGGTCACTACACCCCACACTGTGTGCTGTGTATGATCTGGGGGTCACTACACCCCACACTGTGTACTGGGTATGATCTGGGGGTCACTACACCTCACACTGTGTACTGGGTGTGATCTGGAGGTCACTGCACCCCACACTGTGTACTGGGTATGATCTGGGGGTCACTACACCCCACACTGTGTACTGGGTATGACTGGGGATCACTACACCCAACACCCATCTACCGTTTCCTAGCCATCGTCAAGGGTTTCATTATTACCGAGGTGCCTGTAGGGATCTCGGGAACTTTTAGAGGAATTTTTTTTTAATTTTACTAGTATTAAATTTGTTAGCGTTGTTAAGTGATACTGACAGTTATAATTTGGAACGATATTATTTATTAGTGTTTTTTTGCTCGCTGCTTTCATTGTTCATTGTTTTGTTCTTGTTTTAGTTGCGTATTTTTTTCACGTCTGAGAGTTGAGTGACCTACTACTACTACTACTACTACTACTACTACTACTAATCCACTTTCATCCTATGATGGAGATATCTTAAAGAATAATGTTAATGTATTCTTAAACCACTGTTGTAATCTCGATTTTTTCTTTAGTCTTATACACACACACACACACACACACACACACACACCTGTGTTCTACAACCACCGCACTGCAGAATCTCTCCTATAATTCTTTCATGCCAAGAACAGCTGGTGTGCGGAGCTGCCAGCCACGAGGCGTCTTCCTTGGGTCATGCACCTGGCACACTCGTACTCTCCACAGTCTTGGAAGACACCTCCGTCTGCTGGCTCTCTAACGTTGACTGCTTGTGAGTCATTAAGGCTGCAGCTCGTTTACACTCACCTCAGTGTATATACACTTGATTACGTATGTGTATAAATATACACCTCTCGATGAATATATACTGATATAAATCTCTCAGTGTATATGTATAGATATACACCTCTCATTGTATATACACAGATACAATGAGGTGTGTGTACCTGGTCACTAGTGGTAAATATTCTACCACATTCATACAATTACGAAACAGAATTATTTACGTAACAATTCTATCAATAACTAAACAATCCACAAAATTATTGGACAATACGAAAATGTGTGGAAAGTTGTTACTGGAAAACATGAATACACCTGTACAGTTATGACAGTGTACATGAATACACCTGTACAGTTATGACAGTGTACATGAATACACCTGTACAGTTATGACAGTGTACATGAATACACCTGCACAGTTATGACAGTGTACATGAATACACCTGTACAGTTATGACAGTGTACATGAATACACCTGCACAGTTATGACAGTGTACATGAATACACCTGTACAGTTGTGACAGTGTACATGAATACACCTGCACAGTTGTGACAGTGTACATGAATACACCTGCACAGTTATGACAGTGTACATGAATACACCAGTACAGTTATGACAGTGTACATGAATGCACCTGTACAGTTATGACAGTGTACATGAATGCACCTGTACAATTATGACAGTGTACATGAATGCACGTACATAGATGCTAAGAGATGTATACATGAACTCTTGATCCACGAAATATGAGTTACCTTCTTGCTTGCTTGGATCAGACCTGATTACCACCCATTCCTCAGGCACTGTATGACCCCCCTACCGGTTTAGCGCTCTCCCATGAATGCAGGCACTAACTGTAATGAAAGCGGGAGAAAATTGGCTGCATTTACAAAGGAAAACACGATTTCCCATTAACGTTTTAAAATTTCCTCTATTTTAAGAGAATTAAATTTCCTTTATGTAATGCGCTAAACCCATGTGAATCATTGAGCTCAAGGAGTTATAGAAGCTCTGATTTATGTTGGTTAATCTGCAGATACACTAATTCTCTTAACAGTAATGTAAATGAGTATTTTAAATGTGGTATTAATGTACAGAAGACTAAACTGCTAAGGTAGACGTAGAGAGACTTTTCACTGCCCGTATATACTCTGTCAAACATCTGATCTACTGGGAACGTTTGAAGTCCCTTCAACCGTATTCTCAGGAACGTAGGGGAGAAAGGTACATCAAAATTCGCAAATGGAAAATCCTGAAGGGACGGATCCCAAACTTGAACACCGAAATCACTACACAGGAAAACGGGAGAGTTGGCAGACAGTGTAAAATGCCTCCAGGAAGAAGCAGGGGACCCAACGAGTACACTAAGAGAGATCTCGACGAGTGTCAGAGGTCCCCGACTTTTCAACTCCCTAAGTACGTGAGGGTCATTACTAACAAACTTCTAACCGTCTTCATGAGGAAACTTGATAAGTTCCTCAAATCACTACCTAGCCATTAGGGCTGTGGCTAGACTGCGTACGACTTGCAGTAACAGCCTAGTTAATCAAGTTTTGATCCTTGAGGTCTGGTCTGGGACCGCGCCGCAGGGGTGATAACCCCGAAAATATCCTTCAGGAATCCTTCAGTGTATTCATGCCGACAGCTGTGGCTACATGTTTTCTTTTACCAGTATCAATAAACTCTGCTTCGTGCATCAGTAAAACTTGGTTTTGTACTAGTGACTACGCTCATGCAGTTATAGAATGTATCTCCCGGTGACACAACCTGGCTAAAAATTCTAGCTCCCGTTCCCTTCCATCGTCCTTGAGCAGGGAAAATGTAGAACACCCTTATAACACTTCAAACATTTCTCGGAGATTAGAGCTAGAGAAAGTTTAATAACAAGTTTGGTAATTTAAGTTGGCTTGGAGAGTGTATAAATCCGAGAAATCCCTGGAAGAGCTGGAAGGACGGATGAAGTTCTGAGTGATAGTGGCTAGCGCATCCAGCAGGCTTCTGTGAGCATGTTTGGTGGGGACTGGATTTTTTTTTTTGTGAGGCAGAGAGAAGGTTATTTAACGTGCTGTCAGTGTGTGAACGAGATAGCATCAGTGAAGGGATACAGGGGAAAACTGGTTAAAACACACACAAAAAACAGCAGAGTTCTGTAGGTGGAAAGTACGGTGAGTGAACCATAAAGGATGGTTGTGGATGTCGCGATTTACACGTCTAAGTGAAAACCTGTTGAAGACATCTTGAAAATTCCTCTCAACTACGTTACTTCCACTTCAAAACGGATTCCTCTCCACTTAGAGAAAATCCTTAACCTCAGTAAATTATGGGTGACGGCTAATATGCTTTATTTCAACAGTAAATTCTTCAATTATAAATTTGACTAGTATGGGAACTCACACTCTCTCACTCACTCACTCTCTCGTGTACTCTCCAGTTTATACATAAATTATGATGCATCTATTCTTCCCAGCATTAAACCACCAAACATCATAGATATTCCTAGCCAAATCATATCTTCATCATCTGAGATGATAAATACACTGAAAAATTCTGACTGTCTCAGCTACTAAACCACAGATGCGCCGGAAGAAAACCAAAAACCAGATGTGACATACACGAATTTCACAAAAGCTTTTGACAAATGCTATCATGGGGCGAGTCCACACAAAATGAGGGTGACAGGTATAACTGGGAAAGTAAGCAAATGAAAATTCAACTTTGACAGAACACATTGGTAGTATTAGAATTAGCATGGTAAAAAATTAAGTACCCCAAGGCACGGTTCTGGCTCCTTTATTGCTTATTTTCATAGCATAGATAAAAGTATTAGACACAGCCTTTTATAGTTTGCAGATGATTCCAAAATAAGCATTAAAATCACATTGGTAAATATGTGGGAAAAACTGCAAGAAGATGTAAGAAAAGTTTTCCATGCTCAGTGGAAAATAACATGACTTTTAACGGTGACCCAACTGCTTAGATATGGAAATTATGAAGAACTTAAAGAACACCGTATACAGACTCAAAAGGGGCACCAAATAGGAAAAAATGTGAAAGATCTAGGAGTAATAATGTCACATGACCATTCGAGAATAAGGTAAATGTCACGACGGCCAGGAAAATTACGGGGTACATAATGAGAACTTTTAGGACGAATGGAATACTAATGAAATATGCTAATGGGGACACTCTTCAAATCGCATGTCCTCTATCACTTGGAATATTGTTCGGTGCTGATAGCTCCATTCAGGGCAGGAAAGATATCAGAGCTAGAACAGATTAAAAAAAACATTTGCGGCCCTCATAGAGCAAGTAATACATTTACATTATTGGAAAGATCTGAAATTGCATATATGTACTCGCTGGAGAGTAGGGAAGAGAGGGGGATACTTGATAATATACACATGGAAAGTACTTTGAGGACCTGATCCCAAATTTGCACACTGTCATTAGAATAAACCGATGTAAGAGAGATTATGATTGGGTAGAATGAACCCAATGAAAAGCAGGGACGCTTTGGGCACAGTGAGAGAACATTGTATCAACATATGCAGTTCTAGACTTTTAGATATCTTTCCCGAAGATATCAGAAACACTGCTAGAGCAAGTGTAAAAACCCTTTAAGAGGAGACTGTATAATTTCCTCCACTAAGTGCCAAAACAACGAGGCTGTGTCGTGGGCCCGCGGGCCCGCAAATTAAATCGGATCTCGAATGTAGGTACAGATGACCCATCTCCGTGATAACTTAGCACAGACGTCTCAGCTGTTATCACCTTCATAGATGACAAGACCTTCTCTTTCCCCTATATAAACCTACACCTTACCCTTGCATTGTATCAACTGACGAGAGTCTCAGTTTGAGGTCGATTTTTTTGGTGTGTGTGTGTGTGTATATGCGTGCGTGTGTACTCACCTAGTTGAGGTTGCGGGGGTCGAATCCGAGCTCCTGGGCCCCGCCTCTTCACTGATCGCTACTAGGTCACTCTCTCTGAACCGTGAGCTTTATCATACCTCTGCTTAAAGCTATGTATGGATCCTGCCTCCACTACATCGCTTCCCAAACTATTCCACTTACAGACTACTCTGTGGCTGAAGAAATACTTCCTAACATCCCTGTGATTCATCTGTGTCTTCAACTTCCAACTGTGTCCCCTTGTTACTGTGTCCACTCTCTGGAACATCCTGTCTTTGTCCACCTTGTCAATTCCTCTCAGTATTTTGTATGTCGTTATCATGTCCCCCTATCTCTCCTGTCCTCCAGTGTCGTCAGGTTGATTTCCCTTAACCTCTCCTCATAGGACATACCTCTTAGCTCTGGGACTAGTCTTGTTGCAAATCTTTGCACTTTCTCTAGTTTCTTTACGTGCTTGGCTAGGTGTGGGTTCCAAACTGGTGCAGCATACTCCAATATGGGCCTAACGTACACGGTGTACAGGGTCCTGAACGATTCCTTATTAAGATGTCGGAATGCTGTTCTGAGGTTTGCTAGGCGCAGTATCTTTGGCAGGTTAAATCACCACCACCAGATGTAGACCAAACGAAATGTAAACTTTGCCAGATGGATTATTGTCACACCCTGCGTCATTATGTACTGGAGTGCGATAAAATTAATGAATTTAGAAACAACTCACTCAGAAGTGTTCAAGAAATGGCTAAGTATTTTATCCACAGTGGTATATTACAGACCATTCTGGAGAAATACCCTGACTTTGCTAGCTGTAAATAAAGCATTACCACATGTGTGCATGTGTGTGTGTGTGTGTGTGTGTGTGTGTGTGTGTGTGTGTGTGTGTGTGTGTGTGTGTGTGAGTATGAGTGTGTGTGTGTATGAGTGTGAGTGTGTGTATGAGTGTGTGTGAGTATGAGTGTGTGTGCGTGTGTGTATGAGTTTGTGTGTGTGTGTGTGTGTGTGTGTGTTTATGTGTGTGTGTGTATGAATTTGTATGTGTGTGTGTGTGTGTGTGTGTGTGTGTGTGTGTGTGTGTGTGTGTGAGAGAGAGAGACTCAGCAATCAACATTTGCACCAATAACTCACTACAGTTGTGACCGGGTGTGGAAGTGTGAATTGCTCATTACTCTAAAATTTGTTCATGATTGCAGCCATGTATAAACGTAAGTAACCATTCTTACAGTATTCATTACCTTTGTAACTTGTGAGTTCATTACCTTTGTAACTTGTGAGTTCATTACCTTGTACCTAGTTCAGCCATCAAAACTTTGGAGCCCGGTCCCTGGACCCATTGTGTACCTCTGTAATCTGTAAATACCTTTGTAACTTGTAATGATTGTGACTAGACCTACCTGGAGTTCATTACCTTTGTAAATTGTGAGTTCATTACCTTTGTAAATTGTGAGTTCATTGCCTCTGTGGCTTGCTCAGCTATCAAAACTTTGAGGCCCAGTCCCTGGACCCATTATGTACCTCTGTAATCTTTTGACTACCGCCCACAGGATGGGTATGGGGTGCATAATAAACATATTAAACTAACTAGGCGCCCATATGCTGCAGCAGTTATTTGATTGATGTGCGCTTCAGGAGATGTGCCTGGTGTTATACTCACCCCAAGATCTTTTTCCTTGAGTGAGGTTTGTAGTCTCTGGCCCCCTAGACTGTACTCCGTCTGCGGTCTTCTTTGCCCTTCCCCAATCTTCATGACTTTGCACTTGGTGGGATTGAACTCCAGGAGCCAATTGCTGGACCAGGTCTGCAGCCTGTCCAGATCCCTTTGTAGTTCTGCCTGGTCTTCGATCGAGTGAATTCTTCTCATCAACTTCACGTCATCTGCAAACAGGGACACCTCAGAGTCTATTCCTTCCGTCATGTCGTTCACAAATACCAGAAACAGCACTGGTCCTAGGACTGACCCCTCTGGGACCCCGCTGGTCACAGGTGCCCACTCTGACACCTCGCCACGTACCATGACTCGCTGCTGTCTTCCTGACAAGTATTCCCTGATCCATTGTAGTGCCTTCCCTGTTATCCCTGCTTGGTCCTCCAGTTTTTGCACCAATCTCTTGTGTGGAACTGTGTCAAACGCCTTCTTGCAGTCCAAGAATATGCAATCCACCCACCCCTCTCTCTCTTGTCTTACTGCTGTCACCATGTCATAGAACTCCAGTAGGTTTGTGACACAGGATTTCCCGTCCCTGTGTGTGTGTGTGTGTGTGTGTGTGTGTGTGTGTGTGTGTGTGTGTGTGTGTGTGTGTGTAAATATATAAAGTGAACAAAGTGTAGCAGCTCACTGGCCAGTGCAAGATATGCCCACTACCTGTTCAATAAAAAAATATCGAATATTCGTGCCTCGTGAAAAGGGCCTCAGATGTAGGCCGAAATGCTTCAGCCTGTCTAATTAATTCCCCTGTTGGTGGGTTTGTATTACATATATTGTTATATTCGAAGGAAAGCACTAAACCTAGAAGTGTCATGCAGTTCCGTGGGAAATGAGAGAGGCAATCAGGTTTGATTCGAGGAAGGGTACAGTAGTTCCAATTCCTCGGATTAATAGCCCTTTATCGGTATTAAGGCACCCCTTGAAAGAGAATTGACAACAGCACAGAGGGAAGAGGTAAAGGGAGGAACAGAGGGCGATAAGAAAGGCGACATGAAATGGAATAAGCAAGAGGCAGGTGGGGGAGTAAGCCATACAAAAGGGAGCGGAGAAGGAAGTAAAGACAGGATCAGAGAGGAAATTCAATTCGTGTATTAAAGTTATAATTGATAACACAACCAATCCCGTTTTCTCTAAGCCGCAATTACATAACGTTTGTGCATTAATCCGCCGGGTTATAACCTGCATTGTATATCAGCATGGCTTGCAGGTACTGTACTCCATCACTAGTCGTGTTGGAGGCTACCGTTCGTATTTGATGCAGGAGACAGACAGAAACACAGAGAGAGACAGACAGACAGGCAGGCAGAGAGAGACAGAGATAGAGAGCCAGTAAGGGGCACTGAAACCAGCACGTACAAAAACACACAGCAAATTGTATGTGAAGAAAAGACACATTTCGGTCGCTTCTCGCTCTGGGAAAGTTCTCCCCGTATTGCATTACCCCAAATTCCCAATACTGCAATGCACGTGATTGGAATAGTTCAAACAACATAAGTTAATAATGCAGTTTATTATTAGCATTGAAGATTTGAAAGGTATCAGATGAGGCATTCACAAGTCATCATATGTAATTAGATATAAAAAAAAATAAAAAATGGTAAATTAACACATACAGAACCCAAATCTAATTCAAACCTTCCAAGGAGACCAAAGACACCGGTATCCTAAAATAAGGAAGCATAGTGAATGGTTGAAGATAGACATCGATATCCTAAAATAAGGAAGCATAGTAAATGGTTGAAGATAATCAGAAGTAACACTCGGAATTTATCGCAAGAACAGCAGCACTTCGATGCTTCGAATATTTTCCTTAAAAGCAAAGTGGATCCTACGAAGGACAAAATCTAAATTTTTACCTAAGACTGACCAGCTTTTAAATACAGAAAATATGTTTAATGTACCTAACATACATTTTTTTGGTCTTGATGTCAGGCAGATAATTATTGGCACGTGAAATCACATTATTTGATTGTACTAGATTAAATCAACTGAAAGTCAAACACTGACTTATTTCTGGTCACAAGAGACATATTATATTTAGTTCACAGAAAACCAATTTGATTAATTAAACTGGCACACGATAACTTATAAAAGCTAACATCAAGTGATTGTTTCTCTTGAGGAAAACACATCAGCACTAAAAGTTTAAAGCCGACCAGAAGATGCATCAGCCACTGAAGATTGATGCCGTTCATAGTTTTTATATCTTAATCAGAGGAAAGAATATAACATAAGGAGGAGTACTGCGGCAGGCCTACTGGCCCATGCGAGGCAAGTCCGAGTCACTTACCGGCTTAAGCCACTAACCCAACTTAGTCAGGTCCAGGTCACATCCACTTAAGGAAGGAGCTCGGCATCAGTCCTATTGGCACAAGCTAGTCTGGTCCGACTCACACTCACCCACTCATGTACGTATCCAACTTCTTTTTAAAGCTACGCAACGTTTTAGCTTCTACAACGGTACTCGGGAGTTTGTTCCATTTATCCACAACTCTATTACCAAACCAGGAATGTCAACCAGAGTTCTACAAGGATATGCACTGAAACCAGTACGGCTCCTAGGCACCGAGACCGGTGCGGTTCCTGGGCACCGAGACCGGTGCGGTTCCTGGGCACCGAGACCGGTGCGGTTCCTGGGCACCGAGACCGGTGCGGTTCCTGGGCACCGAGACCGGTGCGGTTCCTGGGCACCGAGACCGGTGCGGTTCCTGGGCACCGAGACCGGTGCGGTTCCTGGGCACCGAGACCGGTGCGGTTCCTGGGCACCGAGACCGGTGCGGTTCCTGGGCACCGAGACCGGTGCGGTTCCTGGGCACCGAGACCGGTGCGGTTCCTGGGCACCGAGACCGGTGCGGTTCCTGGGCACCGAGACCGGTGCGGTTCCTGGGCACCGAGACCGGTGCGGTTCCTGGGCACCGAGACCGGTGCGGTTCCTGGGCACCGAGACCGGTGCGGTTCCTGGGCACCGAGACCGGTGCGGTTCCTGGGCACCGAGACCAGTGCGGTTCCTGGGCACCGAGACCGGTGCGGTTCCTGGGCACCGAGACCGGTGCGGTTCCTGGGCACTGAGACCGGTGCGGTTCCTGGGCACCGAGACCAGTGCGGTTCCTGGGCACCGAGACCAGTGCGGTTCCTGGGCACCGAGACCAGTGCGGTTCCTGGGCACCGAGACCGCTACGGTTCCTGGGCACCGAGACCGCTACGGTTCCTGGGCACCGAGACCGCTACGGTTCCTGGGCACCGAGACCGCTACGGTTCCTGAGCACCGAGACCGCTACGGTTCCTGGGCACCGAGACCGCTACGGTTCCTGGGCACCGAGACCACTACGGTTCCTGGGCACCGAGACCACTACGGTTCCTGGGCACCGAGACCACTACGGTTCCTGGGCACCGAGACCACTACGGTTCCTGGGCACCGAGATCACTACGGTTCCCGGGCACCGAGACCACTACGGTTCCTGGGCACCGAGACCACTACGGTTCCTGGGCACCGAGACCACTACGGTTCCTGGGCACCGAGATCACTACGGTTCCCGGGCACCGAGACCACTACGGTTCCTGGGCACCGAGACCACTATGGTTCCTGGGCACCGAGACCACTACGGTTCCTGGGCACCGAGACCGCTACGGTTCCTGGGCACCGAGACCGCTACGGTTCCTGGGCACCGAGACCACTACGGTTCCTGGGCACAGAGACCACTACGGTTCCTGGGCACCGAGACCACTACGGTTCCTGGGCACCGAGACCACTACGGTTCCTGGGCACAGAGACCACTACGGTTCCTGGGCACCGAGACCACTACGGTTCCTGGGCACCGAGACCACTACGGTTCCTGGGCATGTGAACAACAACTTAACGAAAGAAACAGTCTGATATTTTCCTGGTCATGAATGTAAGAAAGAGGAAAAGTAGACAGAAGAGGACTAAAAAAAGCAGCAAATAGTCCTGGATAAACTCGAGCGTTGGCGTGGTTATGACAAATAGGAAAGGACAAAGAAGACCAGAAACGGAGTGCAGGCTCGGGGAACGAAGGCTGCAAGCCTCATTCTACTACTTTTTTTTATGGGGGGGGGGTATCCTAGTGTGAGGGAAAAGTTCAACAGATAGGAGTAGCGAGCGAGTATATGGTAACGATAGTTTGATTGCCGGCTGCTTGTTAAGGTAGGGTAAGTCTAGCTCCCGCTATCTCCCCTCTTTTTCCCCACCCAGAAAGGTGACGTGTGGGGCTCCGGCCAAACAGTAATCACTTGACTCACAGCTCCCAGCACAACTAAGTAAAAGCCTCTGCTCCTATTCTAGTGGACTTATTGGTTGAAAGCTTCACTTTTGACCAATAATGAACTTAGTCCTTTCAGCCTTGATTTCCATTTTATGCTTATAGATAATCACCATTTCTTTTAAATATTGTACCTATCATGGAGAGTGATTTCTTAAGCAGTAGGTAACCTTTATCTCTTTCTAGCTTGGAATGTCAGTTCGGGTCATCTGGCAACTAAAGAAACAGCGTTGAAGGAGACGAACTTTACCTAAGTTCTGAGACGTCACCATTTTATCTACATACCCAAGTGTAGTCAACCCCAGGCAACTACCTCTCATCTTTGCAGTGGTGAAAGACCTGCGTTCCTATCATCTTGACGGACTATTCAAGGCTAGAGACTGTGAAGAACTAGTCGTTGGGGTGTCACTCAACATCTGTGACCCTCCCATCATCAGCAACGGCTACAATTTCTACAACACGCAGTGTCAACAACATCGGACACCCCAGTCTAACTGTATATATTAGCGTTGAATTCACATATTACTTTTATATTTCATTTTTCATTTCTCTTTCAAGTAGGACAAAAATTCATATTTATTTTTTTATATTTTCATTTCTAAATAACAAAGTGTTTATATTTGACTTATTATTCTTTTTCTATTCATTAATTTTCCTGAGGAGGACCCAGCCTTGGTAATACTTACTGAAGTTGTTACAGGGCTGAGTAAGTCTTCACACCTAGGTAGTTTACGCATGCGTTTAACTATGTATGATAATTGTACTTGCGTGTACCTACACAAAAATAAACTTGCTTATTTATTTGCTAGACAGATTAGTCCCAGAGCTAAGAGACATGAGCAGTGATGAGAGATTAAAGGAGCTAGAAAACAGAGAACTGAAGGTACAAGGGTAACGTAACGATGTACATACTGAAAGAATTTTCAATGGTGGGCAGAGATAGGTGTCTGGGAGGAGGAAAACTTCACGAAGGTGCAGCTGTAAGTTAAAGACGTAGATGTGTCAGAAGAGATGTTGGGAAACATTGCTTCAGTCTCAGAGTCATCAGTGAGTAGGACGATATCGATTGTTGAATGGAAGAGGCAGCATCCCTACATGGCTTTTACAATAGGTGTGATATGTCACGATGCCTGGAGTGAATCCAGCAGCGGCCAACTGAGAATCTGGGCCAAGAGCCAAGACTCAACCCCTGCAACTACAAATAGGTAAAATAGGTGAGTACACACACACACACACACACACACACACACACACACACACACACACACACACAAACACAGCATACCAAAACACAGGATGCAACATCACATATCTTTCTTTCGTCCTGTCACGCCAGCATTATTTACATGACCATAAAACTAGGCATGACAGCCGAACTGGGACTCGCTGGGTACACGGAAAACGCACACACAGCCACACACACGCACCCACACACACATACGCACACGCCTGCATATACACGCCATGACCGCTTCGAAACTCGCGGGCAAGTGAACAAGAGCATGATGCGATATTCCGAGAAGAGTTCCGAGGAGTTACGATGCTCCTTGAAGCACCTCCCAGGAGAATATTGTTTCCGGATGTAGAATGTGAATTCGGAAGACCTGTGCGTGCGTGTGTGTGCCCGTGTGTGTGTGTGTGTGTGTGTGTGTGTGTGTGTGTGTGTGTGTGTGTGTGTGTGTGTGTGTGTGTATACTCACCGTGTTTACGGGGAGTCGGATCACCTGGCCCCGCCTCTAAAACTGCAGTTGCCGGTATTATTGGTTCTCGGTCTCTGGCTCTATCGTACACACTCTTCAAACTGTTTATGAAGTTCGCCTTCATCACTTCCTCCGAAGATGTAATTCCTAATATCCCTTTGACTCAATTTATTTTTTTATGAAGCTTTCATTTATGCCCACTCCTCCTCCTAGTGCCGCACATATAGAACAGTCTCTCCTTTTCTGTTCTCCTAAATTCTCTGAGTATCTGGTATATCGTAATAATGCTTCCCCTCGTTCTCTCTTCTAAGGTCGTCTGATTCACTTTCTTTTAGTCCCTCTTCATAGCTCACTCTCTTCGGATCTGGGACAAGCATTGTTGCCAACACATGGACCTCAGAGAGATACCCAAGAGTTGCACATGTGTCTAATTTATCAACGTGTCGGTTCTCTGAACCATTCATCTACAACACATGGACCTCAGGTTTACCATTTTAGCACTGTTGGCGCTGTGCTGGGTGCTGTGTACTCCATGATAGACCTGACCTATGTCGTGTAGAGTGTCCTAAAAAATATATTAAGTTTCCAGATTAGGTAACCTCGCATGTGGCTGCTGATGTCATGTGGTTTTTGTGATATTTTCTCCAAGATTTTTTCTCCTTTATCGATTTTTTTGTACTTTCTCTCCTCTGAACTTACCTGGGTTGAATTCCAGTAGTCACTTGCATGACTACCCTTGCAATTAGTCCAAATCTTCCTATAGCTTGCCCAAATCTTCCTAAAATTCAATGAAATCTTACCGCGAATCAGTTATTCGGCCAATGTTTGAGTCGTTAACGAATTTATCCATTAATGCAGATTATGAACAACAAGGGACCCAAAACTTTTCCTTGTGGATCACCACATGTGATTGGTCCCAATCCTGTTTCACTGCATTAATGCAGACTCTGTAGTCAGCTATGCTTCCAACCTCCAGAGAACTTTCTGTAACAGTCCCTTGTCTTCTGATTATTATAATCAAAAAGAAGCGCTAAACCCTTTGTCTGTTGAGATCTATCACATCATAATCATTATCAAGGCACACTGCCTCAAATGCTTTACTAAAAAAGTCCGCAGATTTGTTCGACAAGAATGGCCCCTTCTAAATCCTAGAGGGACTAATACCGAACTTGCACACGAAAATCACTCACTACGAAAGCAAAAGACTTGGCAGACGATGCAACATCCCCCAAATGAAAAGCAGGGGTGTCACTAGCACGTTAAGAGACCATACAATAAGTGTCAGGGGCCCGAGACTGTTCAACTGCCTCCCAGCATGCATAAGGGGTATTACCAACAGACCCCTGGCAGTCTTCAAGCTTTGTAGATGAATGGTTCAGAGAACCGACATGTTGATAAATTAGACACATGTGCAACTCTTGGGTATCTCTATTGAGGAAACGTTTCGCCACACAGTGGCTTCATCAGTCCATACATAGGAGAAACTTGAAGAACAGGAGGAGAATGAGGTAATCAGTCCCTCAACCTTGAGTCGATGTGTTCAGTCCATCAATCTACTCATGATTGATGGACTGAACACATCGACTCAAGGTTGAGTGACTGATTACCTCATTCTCCTCCTGTTCTTCAAGTTTCTCCTATGTATGGACTGATGAAGCCACTGTGTGGCGAAACGTTTCCTCAATAAAGATACCCAAGAGTTGCACATGTGTCTAATTTATCAGTCTTCAAGCTGGCACTGGACAAGCACCTAAAGTCGGTTCCTGACCAGCCGGGCTGTGGCTCGTACGTTGGTTTGCGTGCAGCCAACAGTAGCAACCTGGTTGATCAGGCTCTTATCCACCAGGAGGCCTGGTCACAGACCGGGCCGCGGGGGCGTTGACCCCCGGAACTCTCTCCAGGTAAACTCCAGGTAATATCTTATGGATTCTAAGAAATTTTCTACGCTTCTAGTAGACAGGAATCCCATTAGTCATTTTCCACATCAGATAACCATTTGTAGTGATATATTGAAAAGAATAGTTATCTTGCATTCTTTAAGAACGCTTGAAAACAGTTCAAAAGGACCCGGGGACTCAATTTGCTTTAATACATCGACTGTATAATAACAGCTTCTCTCTCGCGACTCCAATATTGCAAAAATTTGTTTTCCCTCAGATTCACAACGATAATTAATTACTGGGATTCATTTTTTTTGTGTGTGTGTAAAGATCGACAAGTGAAAAACTGCCGGAAATTAAGTACATATTATTATTATTATTAAAGAATCGCCGGTATTCTCCCGGCCCGGGCCTTTTCCAAGTGGTGGCCCGGCCTTGGCTCCCTCTTTAGGGAGTGTCTGAGACCTAAGTCTCCCATGGGAGGAGGCACAAGTACCTTCTCATCTTTGGGACCAACTGTCCCCAGGCCTAGCCACAAGCTAGGCCTCTCTGGTCTGCCATCCCCGCCCCAAGGGGGCAAATGGGAATGACAGTCTTATGAGCTAAAGGCTCGGGCTCAGGCACCTACCCTACCCTAGAAGGGTTAGGCATGGTGTCGATTTTAAGTACATCATTCTCTCACTTATTATCAATAACCTATCAAGAGTTAGTTTTAATTGAACCAATCTTTTATGTGATCTATTTGCAAAATTCACGAAAAAAACTAATTTTAAAGTCTAGTTTAGTTTTTTTTAATCAGTTTTATTTGCATTAATACGAATATTATAATGTTTTCTCTCTTCTGCACTGAAAAAAAACATTTTTTTATTTTTTATTTTTTAGGATTATTTTCATTTGATTTTTCTATATGGAATATATATTCTTAGGCCTGCTTTTATAGTATTTAGAAAAATATTGGTATATATTTTTGGTTACGGTGATGAACACTAGACAGGTCTTCTCTGGGTCCATTGTAATCAGCAGAGCGAATATCTGGGACATTTGTTGCATTATTCTAATTCTTCCAGATATTTGTAACATTTTTGATGGCTTGTGCCAAGCTCCTCTTTGATCTACAGATTATTTGCATGGCTCCAATTTACCAAAAACTAAAATTAAGCAATGTACGTCCTCTCAAAACGGTCAAAACTGATTTTAAAAACAATCCTGGACTACATCAAGGAAGTCGTTGACTAAATTTTCATCCAGGGGAATTCCGGTTATTTGCCTCACATTAAAATTCACTAGGATTAATCCATTTTCATATATTAAAAATTATTAACTCATAATTTTTGACCCCGATTATTATAATAAAAAAAAGCGCTAAACCTACAAGAGTATTCGACGTCCGAACTTTCAGGTATTGCAAGCCTATCAGATTTCCTTTATTTTTCAGAAAACTGCTGCAATACGGACTCGCATTCTAATATTTTTCTTATTATTTTCATCACAGTTGTCAAAGTTTTCTGTCATACAGCTCCTCTCTTCACTTTTTTCTTGTTTCTGAAAGTACGAAATAATTTAAATCTCGGTATTTAGCACTCAGTAGACTCGTCTCCACTTTTCATATTAAATCAAGTCTTATTTATTGCTTTTGATGTATATTTCCTGCACGGGGAATTAATCTTAGCTCCGTCTTGCTCTTAGCACTGTGACAGTTTATATAATAAATGCTGAGAAAGATTCTATTCTTTGCCTTTTTAGTTTTCGGTATTATGTAGACGATAAAAATTATAATTAATTTTTATCGTCTACATAATACCTTCCTTTCTAAAGTCACATCTTCAGTTAGGTCTTGAAGCTCAGTTTCCTGTTTGTCGAAATTTCACTCAGTCTCGACGTGTGTAGCCAATTCACACTTTCCGAATTATTTAAGTTCCCCAGACCACTACCGAACTAGTTAAATGCGCAGACAGGTTACTGACAGGTCTCTCCACTTAACTAGCCAGGGTTTTGACTCTAAACTGAAAAAGTGGGATATCGAAAGAGACACCGAAGTTGTCGAACATTACCCTAGACTCCTCGCAGTACTTACTAAGTAGGCATTTCGATTCCCACTCTCATGCTAGACATAGCGACACGTGTGTTACACCCTATGTAATGTAGACACCCGTCCTGAACTTTTCTAGCAACTTTTCATGACAGGCAAATGAAGAATTCACTCCCATTTTCAGTCATAATACCACTCGTCCTGTCCACAAAATTCACCATCACAGCAACAAGAAGACAGGCTAATTCTTTCTGTCCCTGTCACGAAACACAGCGCCTTTGTACCTCACGTTAGTCTCCATCAACAACACTGGATTTAATTTGATCAGTCCTCTGGCACTCCTTACCGTCGTCCTGGTTTGTTAGACTTCCTGCGTTGATCCTAGAGCGCAGCAGACGAGTTAGTAGTTTCCACAGAGCCTTCACTCCTTCAAATCTTGAGTTTAGCCTCTTCTCGACAACCATTCAGTTGCTTCCACTTTCTTCTTGCTGCGAATCCAATTGTTATCTACCCTCACTTGTTTTATCTCATTCTCATTCTCCTTGGTGGTAAAGCTGTTGGACCTAACACTGGGTATCCATTAGATATGTCTTCGCAAGACAGAGGGTAACTCAATGTTTCTCTTTCTTATAATGTCTGCTGAAGAGGACATCAGTTCAAGATCGAAACATACAGTTGTTCTCAGTTTTTTTTTTTTTGTAGTTACTTGTGGCTTTCCTTACACACACACACACACACACACACACACACACACACACACACACACACACACACACACACACACACACACACACACACACACACACACACGGAAATCGGCCTAACGACACTGGAGGACAGGAGGACTAAGGGAAACATGATAACGACATATAAAATACTGCGAGAAATTAACAAGGTGGACAAAGACAGGATGTTCCAGAGATGGGACAGAGAAACGAGGGGTCGCAATTGAAAGATGAAGACTCATATGAGTCAAAGGAATGTTAGGAAGTATTTCTTCAGAGTTATCAGGAAGTGGAATAGTCTGGAAAGTGAAGTAGTGGAGGCAGGAACCATACATAGTTTTAAGAAGAGGTATGATAAGGTTCATGGATCAGCGAAGAGGCGGGGACCAGGAGCTATGAATCGACCCGTGCAATCACAATTAGGTGAGTACAGTTACACAAATAGTTGCGACAGGACAGAGTAAATCTGGCAAGCAGCAAGTTGAGAGGCGGGTCCAGGAACTGTGACTCGACCTCTGCAATTACATATTGGAAGTACATATATGCGAGTACATATAAGTGAAAATATATATACGAGTAAATATAGGCGAGTACACAACCTATTTTCCATCTGAATAGCTTCTAACATTTGTTGCAACAGGTGTTGTAAACAGCCTGGGAGACTTAGTGTCACCTTGACGCACTTCTCATATACTCTGGAACTTAGTTTATGGGACCTAATCGACATAACATACGTACAGATGTTACTGATAATGATAACGTAGATTTCCTCAGTTATCAACCATTTTACTGATTCATTACAAACCACCAGTCTTAGAGTTACACGGTACTCAGGACGAGAAAAGTCTCAAATGTACTCTGGTAAATGTACTCTGGTAAATGTACTCTGGTAAATGTTGTACGTCTTTTACAGGCTAAAGATGTCTTGTGTAATGACCACAAATATTTGAGAAGTCTTGTGCCAATTTCTTACATATTAACGAAATCTTGCGTAAGTTTCTTACATAATAAAGTATCGTCGTCTGTAAGAGAGATGCAATGATGTCAAATTCCTTGGTTTTGTATTCTCAAGACCTTTATAAAATAAAATTGTGATAAATTTGCTAATAAATTCCCATAATTACTTGTATTTAACTAATTAACTTTGTAAATAATGACACTAAATAAATTTTTGACAGTTCATGCAAACAAAAGCATTTTTGGTTGTCTCTCTCTATATATATATATGAAACATTTACTGGACAAAATTATACAAAAGTATACTTTGTGTCCCCGCTTGTATTAAAACTATTCTTTATACATTATACAGTATACATCACATATCCACTTATCAGTATACCTCGTGAATCCGCTCGTTCTATTAGTATACCCGGTATACCTCACAGACTCATAACAGTGTCTAATATAAGAGAGAATTGTTCGTACTTTTCTCTGTACAAAACTATAATATAATAAAAATATGGAAATAAAATGCCACATAAAAGGTCTGTATATATCAAAATATTTGGAAGAGGTAAACCTGTAGGGGTCAAACAGCAGGTGGCGGGGAACGAAAGACAGTCAGGTTTGATTCATGGAAGGGAAGGATGGGTCCAGTTCTTAAGAGTAAGAGTCCTTCACAGGTATATTTCGTTAGTCTAAGGAACGGCACTGATCCTCCGCGAGGACTTATGGACAGGACCGCGGGGGCGTTGACCCCCGTAAACCCCCCATGTATACTCCAGTTTTGAGACTCTGATCGCGGGTTCTATCCCCGTCCGTGGTATGGTTTGTTTGCAATCGTGTCATTACGATTTCGTGAGTCAGTTATACTCCAGCTATCGCTCACAGAACTGTTTGACTTGACAACTCAGAGACAGGCAGCCCAACAACCACCAAGAATCTTCTGGTTGGTGGTCAACCACACGAAGATTGGACCCTTCTGCTGGACAGAACACATCGACTCAAGACCGAAGGACTGATTGCCTCAGACTCCTACTTATCTTCCATCGTTCTTCTCTGTTTTGGACTGAAGACGACACTAACCGGAGAAACATATCCACAACAATGATTCACAAGAGTCTCATTCTTCAACTTGTCGGTTTCAAAACCATTTACATCTCACCGCTACTACCCTCGAAAAGAAGTTCCTTACTGATGAGGTCCTCTGGATCCAAGGAATTGGACCTTTCCTCCTCTCCCCTGGATCGAACCCTATTGCCTCCCATTCTCCAGGTTTAGTTCTACCACCTATATATGATAAAAAAAAATATTCTCCCCAGTGTTACCTCTCCAGAGGCCCTAAATACTCCCACAATTCTATTAACTTCGTTATGAACATAAGAAAGAAGGAACACTGCGACAGGCCTACTGACCCATGCGGAGCAGGTCCATGTCCACCCCCCCGGATTAGCCAAATGACCCCACCCAGTCTGGTCACCTCTACTCAAGGAAGGAGCACTGCACCAGACCCAGCAGCACAGGCTAGTAAGGTCCAACTCACACCCACCCACACTCATGCATTTATCTAACCTATTTTTAAAACTACACAACGTTTTAGCCTGAATAACTGTACTCGGGAGTTTGTTCCACTCATCCACAACTCTATTACCAAACCAGTGCTTTCCTATATCATTCCTGAATCTAAATTTTTCCAACTTGAAACCATTGCTACGAGTCACTTCCCTTTACGATCAGTATAGTTCCCATATTCGCACATTATATCAATATACATCACCACCAAATTTAGTATAATTGTAATATGTACAGAAAATCTTAACAGGATACCAATATATTCACTGTATGAGAAATATATAATATATATATATATACGTATTATATATATATATATATATATATATATATATATATATTATATATATATATATATATATATATTATATATAATATGTCGTGCCGAATAGGCAAAACTTGCGATCTTGGCTTAAATAGCAACGCTCATCTTGCCATATAAGACAAGTGAAAAATTTGTGTATGCAATAATGTCGCCAAAATCATTCTGAACCTAACGAAAAATGTATATTTCACTGAGTTTGTTTAGTATTAAATTATTGTAAACAAATCTAAAATATATTTAGTTGGGTTAGGCTAAAATAAATTGTTCTTGTTATAATAAGGTTAGGTAAGTTTTCTAAGATTCTTTCGGAGCAAAATTAAAAACTTTTACATTAACATTAATGAAAAAGTATATCTTTAAACGTATAAGAGAAAATTTTAGAAATGACTTAATTTTAAAGGAGTTCTTGCTAATTGACCAGTTTTACATATTCGGCACGATATATATATATATATATATATATATATATATATATATATATATATATATATATATATATATATATATATATATATATATATATATATATATTATCGTTGTTTACATCAGAAGCATTCCATACTGTCCTCTCGTATTTTTGTATACACTTGCATAACAAGAATGCTCAAAACCTTCACTCATTATGTCGCAATACACAACATATTCACTGAAACATCATCCCTCGTATACTCACTGAGCATATACAACATATACAACACATATTATACCAACAATGCGCTAATTTCACATCTCGCCAAAACGAGAAACTTCGCGAGGGTGAAAAGAAGCCTCATTTTTTAACATTGAAACTAATTGGCGACAGAGTTTTTGTAGCGCCAAAATTAAAGCTCCCGAGGCGCGAAATAATATTATATTCCCCACCAAACGGAGTTGTTGACCTCCCGTGTCGCAGTTTTTCGCTCGCTGGCGAGTGGAAAGCGCTCAGTGTGCATTAATCTGGCGTGTTATAATTAAGCGGAATATATGTCAGAAAGATGCGAAGGTTAATGAGAGGTTTCGTGTAGTGTGGACGGAGGGGGAGGGGGGGGTGGGAGGGGGGTTAGGCTTTCATTAATTTCATATTTTGCTCACTGACTAACGTACAGACACTGACGCACGAAAACAATGACAGCAGACAGACCAACAGGGAGATTTGCAAACAGACGTAAAAAACAGAAAGAGACGGGAAAAAAACAGACATACACATATGTACACAAATCGGCATACATATACAAATAGGTAGACAAACAAATTGGCAGACATATACACATTCACATACTTTACACATATATATTAAAACACACACACATATACACATTATCAGACGCATGTGGACTTAGACACATACAGAATCAGTTATAACTGATATTATTAAAGGCCATCTTCACAACCATAATTTCTAACCATAATGTCTAAGTTACTGACTTTCTCCAGTAAAGCATTTGAGGCAGTTGCTTTACGATTTTATTTATCTGAATCCCAGTAAAGATTTTTGAAGAAAGTGGCAGCTTATGGTACTGGGGAGAAAACACTCTCTCACTGATCTAGGCGTTCCTGACCAATAAGAAGCAGAGTGTCTGCATAAATGGGATGAAATCTTAGTGGGGATCAGTCACAAGTGGCGTTCCACAAGGATGAGTTTTAGGCTCATTGTTGTTCATAAATTTACATTGATGATCTTGAAGAGGGAATAACAAGTGACATGAGCCAATTCGCTGAAGACTCGAAAATAGGCAGGATAATAGATTCAGAGGAAGATGTCACTGAACTTCAGACGGATTCAGATAAGTTCATGTTGTGATAAAAAGTGGCAGATGCAGCTCAGTGGGGATAAATGCAAAGTCCTAAAGCTGGGGAATGTAAATAACCCGAGCACTTATAAACTAAATATAGAACTTGACCATATGGAATGTGAAAAGGACTTAGGAGTTTTGGTAAGCAGCAGCAGCGCTGTATGACTCTGGTGGGTTTACCGCTTAGTTTTGATGATGATAATAATTTGGTAAAATAAATGGTATGAAATATCGACACAATTTAAAATTAAACACAAAAGCAGTATAATGTGATTCTTTACTGACAACGTTTCGCCCACATAGTGGACTTTATCAAGTCACAAACAGATCTGTGTGGGCAAAACGTTGTCAATAAACGATCGCATTACACTGCTTTGGAGTTTTTTTCCATTCAATAATTTGGTAAGCAGTACCTGAAGCCAAGACACTGTTGCTTGAGTTTGCGTAATAAAGTAAACTAATTACTGGGATTTATATCAAGAAGTATAAGCAACAGGAGTTCAGAGGCTTTAATACAGTTGTATACATCATTAGCACGTCACTCCTGGTGGATGCTAAAGCCTCTAGGACTCAACACCTCGTTTTTACCCCTTTCCCTTCAACTACTTTCTTTCTTCCATTTTACAGTGAATGCTTTCTTGGTCTCTGAACGCCCAAACCACCTCAACAATTCCTCGCCTCTCCTAACTATACCTATCGTAACTTTACAACGTTTTCCGATTTCTACTCCCCGAATTCAGTGTATAATATGCACACTACATATTGCTCTCAAACGTAACACCTCCACTGCCTCCAGCCTCTTCCTCGCTGTGGCATTTAAAGTCCATTTCCACTGGTATCACTATACTCCGGTACATTTCCACTTTTGTCTAGAGAGATGAACTTTCCACGGATACTTACACACACTACTTACCTTTTTCCCCTCGTATAATCAGTGGTTTATCTGTCTTCCATGGAATCATCACTGCCTCCTTCTAGTCTTACATCAAATCTTCCATTGCCTTGTCTTTTTGTTATTCTCATCACTTTACTCTTTCATTTGCTCATTTTTATTTCCTTTCTCATACAGTCCTAAATTTCTCAATTAGCCTATGCGATTTCTCTTTCAGAATCTCCCAAAAGAACTATGCAATCAGATTCAATATCTTTTAATCCTATACCTCTCCACGACATAGTTGCAATCATTTATTTTACAGTCTCATCTATAAATACGTTAAAACCTTGGTAACATCATACATTCATTTTTAAGGCATCCTTTTTCTGGGAAATTGTCTCCCCTTCTGCATATCCTGGGTCCTTTGCCTTCTATGTAATTATCTTTTTGCTGCTTTTAGTAACGTACCATTTGTTCCATACTTTTGCAACATTTGCCTAAACATGGCTTCTCTATTCCCACTATATTGTGCCTTTTCTAAATCCATTAATTCACCAAACAGCTTCTTACCTTTAAGTATTGTTCACTTATATTCCTGTATATAAACTCCTGATCAGCGCATCTCCCACCCGTCTTACGTCCCTGATCTTTCTTAAATCCTTCTTTGTATACTTAGAAGCCTATATCTTAGCCGACAAGTCAGATTTGACCTCAAATGCTAATATCCCAAGCTGGCTGGGATATTCATGCAATTTCCTATGCAAGGAGGAGTAAAGGTTCAACTCCGGAAACTCTGATAATGTCTGGTCTTGTAGTAATGAATTCATCTTGCCTCACTTTTCATGCTGTCAGTCTGGGAGATTTTAGTGCCAAAAAAGAACAAATGGATGGTATATTTATAAAAACTATATCTCATAGCCGACAAATGGGATTTGAACCAGATAATTATTCCTACACAGCCAGACGAATTTGGGAGGGAATGTAAGAGATGGAAATTATAAAAAATGAGCAATGTGATGAGGGTAGCAAAAAAATTTAATTAAGAAGTGGATTTGAAGAAGTATGGAAGAGGTAAATATGTTTAGTTATTTGGGAGTGAACTAGGCGTTGGACGGGTCTATAAAAGACGAGGTGAATCATAGAACTGACAAGAGGAAAAAGATGGGTGTTGCACTGAGGCATCTGTGGAGACAAAGAACGTTAGGATAAAAGGCAAATGTATGAGAGCACAGTAGTACCAACACTTTCATATGGGTGTGAAACATGAGTTGTTAATACTGCATCAAGGAGGAGGCTGAAGGCAGTGGTCATGTCTCCTCTGAGGGCTGTGTATGGAATGAACACAATGCGAGGAATTCAAGGTTTGGAGGAGCGGTGTTGCTAAAAGTATTATCCAGGTCTGAGGAGGATTTGTCGAGGTGGTTTGGACATTTAGAAACATGGAGCAAAATAGGATGCCTTTGAGGGTGTATATATCTGTAGTGGAGGGAAGACCGGGTAGGTTATCCTAGGAAAGGTTGGAGTGGAAGGAAGGGGTAAAAGTGGTTTTGAATGTGAGGATCTTGGACACCCAACAGGCGTGTGCGAGTGTGCTAGATAGGAGTGAGTCGAGGCAAGTGGTTTTATGACTATATGTGCTGTTGGAGTGTAAGCATGGTAACATTTATGAAGGGATTCAAAGAAACCGTTTAGCCAGATTTGAATCCTGTAGGTGAAAAGTAATGCCTGCACTCCGAAGGAAGGGTGGGGATATTTACAGTGTGGAGGGGCATCTAAACTGTAGTATCAGCCTGCCACTGGCAAGAGAGGGATAGTGTGATGGTGAAAGTGTTTCTTCTTATTCGTGTTATCGTGTCTTCGTGGGAGATGGCCGGTGTTAAAAAAAAAAAAAATGTTTCTGGGTTACATTAAATATATGCCACGAGCTTAAGTATAAGCTGCGCATATATGCGTTATGCGTACGTACACGCAACACACGCATATGCGGCACGCGCATATATGTTATATAAGACCCACGCGTATATATACGCCAGAGCAGGCCCTAATACCCAGGTAAGTGCCAGTGGTTTTCTACGCTCGTGCGTGCTCTTTGAGGCTCCCTCAAGCGCATCGTCACATCGAACCCAAGGACGGGAAGAGGGGATGGGAGGAAAGTGATGAGGGAATGGGATGGAGGTAAGAAAAGAGAGAAGAGGGGATGAGAGGAGAGAGAAGTGTAGAAGTGAAATAAGAGGAATTTATGCTGGAAATGAAACAAGAGAGATGAGAGGAGGACGAGAAAAATAAGAGATGAAAAAAGAGAGAGGTGGGGAGGAGAGAAGTTACAGGTTAGGATAAAGACCAGGAGAGGGAATGAGAGTAAAGGAGAGAGGGGAAGGAATGGAGGAGAGGTAAGGAGAGGAGAAGGGATGAAAGTGTGTAGATTCCATGTGATTCTGTTTCTATAAATAGATTTGCCTAAGGGAAGAGGCGACTCTAAGTAACGAGGTCAGCTTCTCTTAATAGACCATCTCACTGAAGAGGCTGGGGTCTATCTACCACAAAGAATCTCTTATAGGTTATTCTTAGAGACCATTGTTCTTGGTATCATTCCCTTACCATGATATTACTTCAAAGATGTCGATGTCTCACGTAATTAATCTCTCCTAATGTTGTTCACTCATAGGGGTTTTTAGAAGTGGGAGCAAATTTAGAGAGAATGAAAGATGCAGAAAGATACATGTATACAAGCATGCGTGCATATATACATATGTACACCATACATAACATGCATATGTATACCATACATTACATACATACCATACATTACATACATACCATACATTACATACATATCATACATTACATACATACCATACATTACATACATACCATACATTACATACATACCATACATTACATACATACCATACACTACATAAAATACAAACATACGTACATAACCCAACATTTTCCCTTTCCCTTTCCTCCCTTTCCCCTCATACCCCCTTGTGGCGTGTACTAAGTACATCACTTTTATAATGCGTGCGTTACAATCAACCACACATCCTGCATGCCATCAACAATTAGTTTGAAGCACAGTTTCTAATTGCTGGTACAAGTTTAGGCCCCCCATCCCCGCCATTCATGTACAAAGGTACCTACCATTTGTACAAGTGTACCAGAGTGAGGGGGTGAGCTCCAGGGTAGCCTACCATATAACTAGAGACAATCCTGGAGATCACTTCCTCAAACCGATCTTGATCTATATATAAAACAGCTATGTACCCTGCATGGGTATATAAGCAGCAATGTGAGTACCCATTCTTGCTTTTCCATTACCTTCTTTTATTTTAGTATCAAACTTACTGTAAATGATGTAAATAACATTGGTGGTGGGAACACATGGGCACTCAAAAAAAAAATATCTGGTGTACTCTTATTACATAAAAATTCTTGGCTGCATTATTGATGATCTCTTCCTTTTTGGTATTCTTCCTTTCCAACTAGGTACAACAGGACTTTAGATAGTACCTGTTCTTTCTTCCCATCCTCCTAATAAGTCACACTTTCACTTGTGGTTTGCAGCCCTTTTCTGAGTTAGGTTAGGCTGGGTTAGGTTAGGTTAGGTTAGGTTAGGTTAGGTTAGGTTAGGTTAGGCTGGGTTAGGTTAGGTTAGGTTAGGTTAGGTTAGGTTAGGTTAGGTTAGGTTAGGTTAGGTTAGGTTGCAACGGAAAATTTTATAAATATAAGATAGATTCTAATACGAGTGTCATGATGTCTGTGGTTAAGTGGACGGGCTGGTGTATAACTCCCAGTTTAGTTTTCTCCCCAATCTTCATATCTCAGATTTTTTTTTATCCTTACCCCCTCCCCCTTCACACAACCCTCACACCACACCCTAATCTCTCCCTGCCCCTATACCTCCTATTTCCCCTTTCCCATCTCCTTTCACCACCACTTTACCCTTCCCTACCTCCCCTTTCTTCCCTCCCTTTCACCTGGATGACCCAGGTAGGAAGAAGGTAAGCGCGTCGTTAGGACGCTCCGACACGCTCGCCTGAGACGCGCCCAGAATACCTAAGCCGCGTCTCTGCTGTTTCTACGTAGATAAGAATTTTATATATTTATATAAGCAACAGAAGGGTCTGTGTCTAGGAAACAGACGACGTGATCTCCCAGCTTCCCTGGTACGGGGAATTCCTCGAGGTTTCACCTATAGAGACTTCACTTGTAGGCTTCACTTGTAGGGGTTATTTTGTAAGGGGGCAAGACACACGTGCAACAGCTGGGTTGCACGTGTAAAGGTGTTTCGCCTGCTTAACAGGCTTGTTCATTGGGATGAAGAGGTAACTACAAGGTAATCAGTCCCCCAATCTTGAAAGACTGATCACCTCAAGGCTGTTGAGGTAGTCATCTCCTCAGCCTTGATAAAGTGTTTAGCACTCTGGTCTCGTACATACGGAATGATAAATACTGCTGCAGGTCTACTGGCCCATGCTAGGCAGGTCCTTCTCAAATCCACCTCATAAATAGTGGATCAACAGCAAAGTTATTGATGTTCTCTATTTTGTGGCACCAAGGTTGAGGGACTGACCACCTCACTGTTATTCCTTCTTCAAGACTCTGCACTTCATGACTGACGAAATCATAACAATTACAAACAAATCACGGAACGGGTGGGACTTGAATCTATGGCGAGTCCTTAAATTCCTGGTGTATAGAAGTATACCTAGTTTGAAGAATCACATTTGTCAGCTGGCCGAGTGGTTAACGCACTGGCCTGTAAATCTTAAGATTCATGTGCCATTGTTTCAAACCCCACCCGTTCCCAGATCTGTTCACCTTATTTTTCTCTTTCTGGTTTATAAATCACCTTTGTATTCGACTGATGAAATCTGGAGAGCAGACTTCTTCAATCATTATCGTAATGATATTTCGGAAGGTTTTATTTTTGGGGTTTATTCAGTGAGGTTTCACTTACAAGGGTGACTGCGCTAGGTGATGCTATGAGGAATCACCTGTGGAGCAGTATGACTCAGTGGAGGATTCATCTATGAGGGGGATTCAGTGTGTCTTCCCTTGGTGGAAGAGGCACAGTCAGGTTTCACTGAAGAAGATGAATCCGAGAGGTTTCCTTTGTAGAGATAACAGAGGTTTCACTTTGGGCGACTCCGGGGTTTCACTTATGGGGGGGGGGGTGATTACATGAGGTTTAGTCTAACTCAGTAAGATTTCATTTGTGGAGAAACTGCAAGGTTTCACTGAATTTCGCCAGGCTTCTCGTGTACAGGTAATATCTTAGGTTTCACTTGCTTTCACAGTTACAGTTTACTTAAAATTATGAGGCATCATTCAATAATAGCAAGGCTTCATATGTCATAAGATTTCACTTGGTAATACTCTAACGTTATCCTTAGGAATAATATAGTCATGAGGTTTCACTTATGGAGGTAATATCTGTCAGGTTTCACTTATGGAGGCAATATCTGTCAGGTTTCACTTATGGAGGTAATATCTGTCAGGTTTCACTTATGGAGGTAATATCTGTCAGGGTTCACTTATGGAGGTAATATCTGTCAGGTTTCACTTATGGAGGTAATATCTGTCAGGTTTCACTTATGGAGGTAATATCTGTCAGGGTTCACTTATGGAGGTAATATCTGTCAGGTTTCACTTATGGAGGTAATATCTGTCAGGTTGCACTTATGGAGGTAATATCTGTCAGGTTGCATTTATGGAGGCAATATCTGTCAGATTTCACTCATGGAGGTAATGTCTGTCAGGTTTCACTCATGGAGGTAATATCTGTCAGGTTTCACTTGAGGTAATATCTGGCAGCTTACACTTATGGAGGAAATATCGTGAGGTTTCACTTGGGAAGTTGTAGAGTGCGTGGGAATAATGTATTAATTTTATAAGAAGCGATTTTGCGTGACGCTGGTCATTAATTTCTAAGGTGGTGGGGGAGAAGTGCAGTGGTAGTTGTGCACTGGTTACAGTGGTAGTGAAGCACTGGTTACAGTTGTAGTGAAGCACTGGTTACAGTGGTAGTGGCGCACTGAGTACATAGTTGTGCAGTGGTTACAATAGTAATGGTATAGTGGTAGTGGAGCACTTGTTACAGTGGTAGAGGTGCACTGGTTACAGTGGTGGTGGTACAGTGGTTACAGTGATAATTACAGTGGTAGTGGTACAGTTGTTACAGCGTTAGTGCAGTGGTTGCAGTGGTAGTAGTGCAGTGGTACTGGCACAATGGTTACAGTGGTTGTGGTAGAGTGGTGGTGGCACAATGGTTACAGTGGTAGTAGTGCAGTGGTTACACTGGTAGTGGTGCAGTGGTAGTGGCGCAATAGTTATAGTGGCACAATGGTTACAGTGAATACACCCTCTGGGATCGTGTTGGCTCGGACATCATCATCTTCTTTTCTGCAACTTTACAAGCTCCTGATGATGTGTTGATTTTAACACGAAAGGCCTAGAGCTATCATTCTACTCCCTCCGCCCCGTGGTTGCTTTGCGTAAAATAAATAAATAAAATATAAATTTAGACTCCTATACACATTTCAGTTATTTTTCTAGTTAATCATCACACCTCCTTCCCCCCCTCCCTTTCATTGCCTTTCTGCCAAGGTAATCCCGCCTCGTTTAGCTTACCGTGAGAGCAAATAGTTCTGTAATTAGGGACAAACGATGTCTGTTAATTAACGACCCTGGATTTATGGGGAGAACATATTAGTATACACAGCTTTACGGACAGGTAGGCCTAATTGTATCAGAGGTCCACGTACTGAGTTGTATGGTCGGGTGTACGTGGACGTTCATTATCTATACGTGGGTTAGTGGATACCTGTACGAGGGTTAGTGTGGTAGTCGTAATCTGTACGTGAAATGTAATCATTGTGGATATCACTAAGCAATGTACATTGTATAATGTACATTGTGTAATATACATTGTGTAACATACATTGTATAATATACATTGTGAAATATGCAAACAATAGCAGACAAGCGATCTTAACTATGCAAGACAAGCCACATGTGAAAATCTTTAGCTCAAGTACTTTCACACTTCTCAGTGCGTCATCAGGAGCTGTGCAGTGTTGCAAGACTGAAACTGAAGGAAGGGAAGTTTTTCTCAGAATAGCGAAGACAAACGGGCAAAGAGTACATTTATTTCCTTTTATTAATAGGTTTCACAAAATAAGACCAATCCATATATATAATATCCACTGAGAGATGCATTTTCTCAAGTTAGAGGACTTGTAAATGGTTAGAAAAAGCTTGGGGCAGACTATTATATCTTCTGATTTCATAATTCTTGACTTCTCAAAACCCTCTTACCCCATATGGGGGGGATGGTGGCAGTGGTGGGTGTGATGCTGACCGCTGGCCACATTCTAAGAGAGCTGGGAGGAGGCATCCTTGCAACATTGCATCCTTGCAACATTGTATAGCTCCTGATGACGCACTGAGAAGTGTGAAAGTGCTTGAGCTAAAAATTTCCACCCTCCTGTGGCTTGTCTTGCATTGTATAATATACAGCGTATACTGTACATTGTGTAATATACATTATATAATATTGTGTAATAAACAGTGTAATTTACACTATTTACGTTATATAATATACACTGTGTAATATACATCTACTTAAAATACACTATGATATTCAATACCCGTTATTTAGAGTATACAAATTATACTCAAAATATTCAATGCAAAATACATAATAAATAATATATTATGTGTGCTATACAAAATACACATTTTGTAATTCATTGTTATAATACTAAAACACACTTCATACAACATATACATTCACAGTCTATAAACTACAATACACGGGGTACAGCACATCCATTACTGTAAATATACAATAATACACAATACATAACATATACATCGGCAGTATATAAACTCGAATACACAATATACATCTCACAAAGAGCTTTGTATTGCCACTTTTTTTCTTTCCACTTTAGAGCTCTGCATTTAACCTTTGTTGGTGTATTTTTCTCCTCAGGTCTCCGTTAATAACAGCGGGGGGTCGCTGACCCCCCTCTCACACCCTCTTTTATGAACGATCCTTTCTGGCCTGTGAGCGAACAGCTATGGAAATGTGGCGGAAATCGTGTCCACAAAGTCCCTTTCCGAATTAAAAAAATATGCTACTTCGACACAATGAAAGATACTCAAAAACACGATATCGGTTCTCCGAATACGATAGCGTAATTATCGTAACATAAGGTTTCCTGGTAGATGGAGTATCTGCGATGGCTCTTTATGCTTCCAAGTCATCACGTCTGTAAGACCTCTTACTGTGCCTGTGCTAACCTTCCTATGGTATGTAAATATACCTAGTTAAATTAATCTTATTGTGGCTAGCTGGCTCAGTGGCTAACGCGACGGTCTGGAGTTTTATGGCTCCCTGATCGCTGGTTCTAACCCCGCCCGTGGTATGGTTTGTTTACAATCGTGGCATTACGATTTCCTGAGTCTTACTGTGGATGTTTGTGAAAGATTATGCTCACCAGATACCAGCAGCGGAAAATTCACACCGTATATGTTGGCCAATAAGAGAACCGGACTAGAGTATCGAACGGATGTGTTATGGGTCGTAAAGTACATGTTGAAACTGAACAAGACAGCCGTGAAGTTGTGTAAATCTTGCAGTATTTTTGCATATGGTAGCTAAACTACATTTTAATGTGTGCTTAAGTTTATTTAAAAAAATAATAAATCATATAAAGGAAAACAAATGGATGTACAGACAACACCGAAAGCTGTTCTTTCTTTGTATAAAACCCAACCATTATAGCTCTAACTAAAACTTGAATATAAAGATCTTTCTGATACTGATGTTATTTACTGTTTACTATGATAAACAAGTAATGGAAACAGCATAAGGAGCATCAGAAGACTTACATGGGAAGGGGGAGCGGGTGCCTACACATACAAGAAGGGCCCTTAATCTAAGAAATTGAGGCTACTCTTCTGTTCCTTGGATCAAACCTAATTACCTCCCATTCCCCAGGAGCTGTTGGACATTGTTGGATACTGAAAGATAAAATTTGAATTGAAACTGGAGACTGATTTAAAAATACATGTAAAGTGAATTAGAATAATTAAATAACGCAATTAAAATTCAATATTTAGACATGTCTAAAACTGGACTTCAAAATGAACGTTGCAGGGGTCGATTCACAGCTCCTGGCCTAGCCTCTTCACTGACCACTACTGTGTGTGTGTGTGTGTGTACACTCACCTAAATGTGGCTGCAGGGGTTGAATCCCATCTCCTGGACGTACCTCTCCACTACCTGCTACTAGGTTTCATTTCTCCCGACTACGTAACCCCTCTTACGTCTACGTTTAAAACTACGTGTAAAAACAGTTTACCTCCAGGGAACATTGGTGTCACTACACAAATAATCCGCACATTGGAGAATATATCTTAAGACAACATTTCAGTCTGACTTAGTCCATTAACTTATGGTCGAAGTCGGACCGAAACGTCCTGAGCTTCTTTCTTCTCTTTGCGGGTTATTTGTATATCGTTCGAGTTATCATATTGATATTTTTATTAAGAACGTAAGAAAGGAGGAACACTGCAGCAGGCCTACTGGCCTATAATAGGCAGGTCCTTTACAATCCATCCCACTTTACAAAATATTTGCCCAACCCAACTGTAACAACAGACCTGAAGGACGAGTTCATTATAGACGCCATTATTTGTCTGCCAGTTTCGCTAGCCAAACCTATGAGAGAGAGAGAGAGAGAGAGAGAGAGAGAGAGAGAGAGAGAGAGAGAGAGACAGACAGAGACATAGCTTGTCAATAAAGCTAGGAATACTTGACCTAACCTTGTCAAACCCGATATAGAGAGAGAAAAAAGGAGAGAGGCAGTAGTAGTCTCATATTAAGAGTATCTAATTCATTATATCAAGCACGTTATCATCCTCGTCCAGCCACGTACGCACACATATACGCACACGGACACAGTCACTGACTGGTGACCTTGATCACCACACTAACCATGTACGGATGATGCACAGAGACGAGAGAAAAATAAAATATTAAAGAATTTGAAGGGCGAACTGCACAAAATTTTGAAGATCCCAAAAAATTATCCTTCTTTTAACAGTCATCTTTCCCTTTAAAAGATGAATCATTTTCTGGGGTGACCTTTAAAGTTTTGTGCAGTTCGTCCTTCAAATTCTTCTTTATATATTTTTTTTATTTTTCTATTGTCTCTGTGCATCACCTGTACATGGTTAGTGTGGTGATCAAGGTCACCAGTCAGTGACTGTGTCCGTGTGGGTCTGTGTGCGTGTACGTGACTGGATGAGGGCCATAACTCACTCTCACTCACTCACTCTCACTCACACTCTCTCACTCACACTCTCTCACTCACACTCACACTCTCTCACTCACACTCACTCTCACTCACTCTCACTCACTCTCACTCACTCTCACTCACTCACTCTCACTCACTCACTCTCACTCACTCTCACTCACTCTCACTCACTCTCACTCACTCTCACTCACTCTCACTCTCACTCACTCTCACTCACTCACTCTTTCTCACTCTCATTCTCTCACTCTCTCTCACTCTCTCTTTCTCACTCACTCTCACTCTCACTCACTCTCACTCTCACTCACTCTCACTCTCACTCTCACTGTCACTCACTCGCACTCATTCTCACTCACTCTCACTCACTCTCACTCACTCTCTTATACAGGGTTCTGCAAAGTTAGGCTAAGGTTCCTACTTTTATTTACAAGCTAAGAGCTGTTACCTACATCAGCTCATTTGAAAGCATTTTTATTTTGTAAGAGACATACAAATAGGGAACAGGATGAACTTGAAGCCATCTGTGGGCCAGCAATTTCATTTGATCAACTATTTCGTTGATATCATTATGCTGTAGGAAAGTGTTCCAAACTGGAGTCATCCTGGGAATAAAAGATCTCAGGTGAAGGGATATTCTGGAGAAGGTTACAGTCAGAGTGAAGTTGCTGCCCGTCTTGTTGTGTAGAAGCTCACTTCTCGCTGTCCTCGGAGTGGAACCAAGTGTAGTGTTTTGACAATATTGGCCTTGTACATAACAGTAAGGCCACCAACTTCTCTCCGGCATTGAAGGCTCAGCTGAAATGACAGATCTATCCAGGCTGGGTCCAGGAAAGAGATGAGCCGTCTTGCTGTGTTCTCTATTCTGTCAAGATAAGACGGAAGGCAGGCAGTCCAAGTGGAGCATATTCAAGGTGTGAGCGTCCTTGTGCCTCGTATAGAATCTTGCAACCTCTACTGTCGAGCAGATGCGAAATATTTCCTGGCCACCTTGTTTAAAAGATTGACAACTTGGTTCTTCATGATCATTTTGGAGTCAAATATCATCACAATGACATCAACTTCGTCCCCAGGTACTAACCCTCTCCCATTAATTCTTACAACTGTCCAGCATTACTATCATGGTGCCTAGAGACCATCATCATTTGAGTTTTCTCAGGGGCAAATGTTACCTGCCATCGATTTCCTCAGGCTGATATAGCTGTAAGCTGGTGATTGATGTAACTTAAGAGTTGCTTGGAGAAGTAAGTATCAGAGTACAGTCGCCTTCACACGCATGGGATTCTGGGATGATACGAAGAAGGTCATTGAAGTAGACATTCCGTAGCAATGGCCCAAATACACTTCCCTGTGGAACTCTTGCACCAATAAGATGTCTTGCTGACTCTGAAGCATTGAGAACTACGCTTATAGATCTACCTTGAAGGTAATCATTGAGGACAGTGTAGAGCCTGCAATTCCCAGTGTTTGCAGTCTTGTCAAGAGTCCCTGCTGCCATACTCGGTCGAAAGCACCAGCGACGTCCAGTGCTACTACACAGCTGATTATGGATTCGTCCAGTGTTTGGTGTCACTTAGTGGAGAGGTTTAGCAACAGATCAGCAGTAGAGTAACCTTTCCTGAACCCATATTGACGGTCACAAAGAAGGGAGTGGGAGTCGACAAACTCATCTGCCGTGAGATTACTGTCTCAAGAATTTTGCCAGTGATTGATTGGGGTGACACTGGACTGGAGTTGCTAATTTCAGCTCTGCTTTTTTTGTGAACAGACACAACATTTGCCTTTTTCCACAGAGAAGGCTGTTTACATTGTCCTAGGCAGTGCTGACAGACGAGGGTTAGAGGTGCTGGTAGCTGATTTGCACATCTACTAAGCAATCTTGAGCACAGCTTATCTGGGCCCACAGTCTTTTCTTGGTCAAGCGATTTAAGAAGCTGAACCTCATTCCGCCTTATTGTCACCACTGATAACTTTGGCATGGTTCTTGCAGCTAGGCAAGGAGGTTCCCTTGCTGAATCAGGAACTTGCATCTTGGCAGCAAAATGTTCTGCAAAGAGGCCACCTTTCTCCTGACTGCTAGTAAAGATGGTCCCATCCTGTCGATTTAGAGGTGGAATAATTTCATGATGTGAATAACCTTATAGGTCTTTGACCAAGGACCACCAGGTTTTGCAGCCCACCATTCCTGATGCCAACTTTCTTTTTGTGTCAGCCTCTCATTTAGAGATGGCCCACTTTTGAACTATTCCCATTTGCCTACAGGCTTGTCTGTGCAGGTTGATCTCACAGTGGGATGACTCTTATACCTTTTGTAAGTCTTGTACTTAGTAGCAGCCTCTCTACAACGAAAGCCAAACCAAGGCTGATCTGTACTCTTCGTCACATACTACCGGTGAGGGATGTGTTCTTGTTAGAAATTAAGATGTGTTCAGTGAAGTCATTAACTTGTCTGTCGACATCCCCTTGTAGAAGAGCATTCCAATCGGAGGCCGCGAGCTCAGAACAAAGGGCTGGCCAGTTTCCCCTGTCCCATAGCCAGGTTGAACGTGTAGATCATTTACCTCGTTCTGTTGGAATCTTCAGTGACGCAAAGACAACCTTGCGGTTAGATGATTCAACATAGCCAAGGGGTTGGCAAGTGACTATGCCTTCTGCGAGATCACTCACTACTGGGTCGAAGGAGGAGCCAGAGATGTGAGTAGACACACCAGTAAAGTTTCTCATATCAAACACTGCATGAAGGTGCACAAGATGTTAATTCAGGTCACTAACAATTATAATATGTTCACATTTGTGTTGAATATTGTTGCAACCCCTGAATGGTTGCAATGATTATTATGTATATATATAATTATTACTTTTTCATTTAATTTTATATTGCTTATATTTGCGATAATAGCTAAATCGTAAATGTATTGCTTTATATTGTTATTTGACATAGTTTCCTTTGTTAGGTAGGATGTAACATATTATGTGCTCAGTTCAAGTCTTGATTCTCTAACTAATGTAATTATCGCTGTTTGCTTGTTATATTGCCGGCTTCTTGCTGGGCGACTGCTGTCCACGGAGCTATCACGTGATCGAGGGGGGGGGGTGTCCTCAACTCGCCTGAAGTATTCAGTCTGCTCTAGACTCGCTTGGTGGTTGGACAGATTGTCTGTCTCATTATTCTTGTTAGTTCTGTAGAACTCTGTTCACAGAACCTTGTATAGACTTAGTGATTTTCGACGTTGTACTGAGGTTGTGTGTCTCATAGACACTCGAAACATCTCAGGTCCTGAGCTATAGCTTCTGACTTAATTTGTACTGGTTTCTGTGTATTGTCACAGTCGGGTATTTTCTTATGCTGAACTTAGATTCAGTATTATGGGAGTTTTGTGACTTTTGTGGAGAATCTGCTGATGGTCCCTACTTAGTGTCGTTATATTATCTCCTTGTTCCTAATTCTGTGTCGCAGTTGCTTGTTGTATTGCTATTGGGCTTAGCATTCTTTTTGTTGTTCAAGCAGACTGTTCTGGTTGCCAGTCGGTCAAGAAGTTAGTTTATTTAAGGACTTTGTCAGTCACTTGTTTAAGTCTGGTCGAGTCGTGAGACATAGCGAACTACATAGAGCACTTACACGCATACACAAACTTGTACATATTTGTAATATCTTATTAAATGTTAATGTACCAGACGGTACTTAAGAATTATAAATGTGATATGTGCTTTCAGCACAATACTTTTATATACGAGAGAGATTGATATTATTTTGATTACTGTAATTAAATTTAATTTAATTTGATAATATACCTCTAGACTTAATAAATTTATTAAATTTTAATTTCTCTAGTTAGTAGCCTACCAGTTGCAATCCTGAAGCACTATTGAATAATACTGAATTCTAATGGATAATTGGACAAGGATACTGACTACTTGTTACGAAAACCCAGTAATAGGCTGGATGCTAGAAGGGCACTCCTTTCTAGTATTCACTGGAGATCTCTAAGCTTTTAGAATCGCGTTTTTTGTAACAAATATGTGTTGGAGTAGAAAGGAGTCCACATTTTCCATCAAGAAGTTGATGGAGTCCGCATGCTGCCACTAAGGTCTGTACATTGCACATGCTAGTGCAGAGGTACGAATGTTTAACTATAGCTTAAAGAACATCATTTCTAGGTGAATATGGACGTCAACTTCAATGTGCCGGGCATGTACACTTTTAGAGAAGCACACAGCAACACTACCTTGTTCTTGCCTGTCTCTTCTGGAGTCCTGTC
>NC_091292.1:60901617-60909117 GCF_038502225.1 Cherax quadricarinatus
TAGTGGGAATTGCAGAGGGGACTGACGCTAATGACTGTGATGGTGATGATGATCATTATAATGATGGTGGTTATGATAATGACCATAATTATGGTACTAACTTGTGGAACTATGATGGAGATGACTCTGTCGATTTATGATGTTGATGTTGAGTGTGTTGTTGTTGTTGTTGAGAGGGTTGTTGATGTTGAGGGTGTTGTGGTTGCTGTTGTTCTGGTGGTTGTTGTGGTTGTTGTTGTTGTGGTTGCTGTTGCTGTTATTTGGGTTGTTGTGGTTGTTGTTGTGGTTGTTGTTGTGGCTGTTTTCGTTGTTCTTATTGATGGTCTTGATGTTGTTCTTGATCTGAATTTTCTTGATGTTCTTGTTCTTCTTGATGTTGTTCTTGATGTTCTTCTTGAACTCTATCCTTTTAAAGCAAACGTAGATTTGATTCATTTGACTTCGGCAAATTTCTCAGTAAAAGTCAATTAGGTTAGACTGAGTTAATGTAGACTGTCAACTACAAGGAAAATATAACCAAAAATAACGTACCATTACGCCAATAATTGCAATAACATACACAAAAGTGACAACAAAAATTTGGAAGCATCAGAAAAAAACAGACCAAGGGCTGGTAACGTAAAACCTACATTTAAAAAAAAAGGGTAGGGTTAGAACTCATGGCTCACTCGCCATGGGTTCGATCCCCACCCGTTCCGTGGTTTGTTTGTAGTCGTGTTAATACGGATTCGTGAGTTATAGTTAAATTATTATTTTTCATTGTTTTGTCAACGTCGCATATTTGACTTTCTTAGGTAGATAAACTGAAGCTAATTTCCTGGACGAGTTCGTTTTTTTCTTAGTATCACGATGATAACGTTAATAACGAAGTTAACGTAAAATTTTAACGTATTCCTTCTGATAAAAATAAAAATAATTGCTCTGAAGCCTATTTAGAGTTAAACCAGCCAGATCATTACACTGGTAACGAATTTTACAATTCAGACGACTGCTTTTGTGGGACTACGCTTCGAAGGTGAAGGACTCTGGGTATAAGGAACTGAAGCTAGCCTCCCCTTCCTCTCATCAAACCTGGCTGCTAACCTCCCATTCCCCATGCGTTGTATGACCCCTGCGGGTGTAGTGCTTTTCTACTAATAATCTTGGAGGCTCAAGAATGCAAAGAAATAATTATTAGATGTCAAGAAATGGTCGCCAGATGCAGAAAAAAAACGTTGACATGGAGAAAAATAGAAGGTTGGAAAATAAATGATTTGCATTGAATAATAAAGCAAATTTCCGCTTCATGAGACAGTGAGTTAAGATTCTTACGTCCGTCACTCAGGTGTGACGGGGCGATGACCTTCCGTCACATCCTTCTCCTGTTGTCTCAGGTGTGACGGGCAGTGATCTCTCGTCACACTCCCACTTCTCTCCGACTCGGGATATAAAACAACAGACTTCGTTGACAGTGTTTCGTTGACAAGCATTAGTCATGTGTTAATATTAATACTCAAATTACAATGATAATGGTACTTATCTCGAGCGAGACAACACTCGACCCACCCACAACGACGAGTGCTATAAAACTATCTCTGGCCTTTTCGCAAGTGGGTATAAATTATATTTTTTTACAGCTCGGTACACACGGTGTAAGAGTTACTCGTATTTAATTAATCAAGCGGATAGACAGCAGTCAATGTCAGTTTACCTGTTTCCAATCCAAATTGATTTCAGTATTTTACCATATAAATTAAATTGTAAGGATTACTGGAAGCCGAACCTGGTGCCTTGCTTAAGCAAGCCCACGACTGTACAAACTTAGCTTGCATGTGTTCAAAAGAGCAGTGTAGGTAACCCCAATTGCTATTTAACCCACTCACATATACAGTTTCCGAGATCAAGCGGGATTCACTGATACAATATCCGAGCAACTGTCCATCATCCAGTGTCGTGTCGGGGGCTATATATAAAAGTTGGGTGAGCATATTGCAGGTGCCAGGCTACAGCTGGGTCAGTAGTGTCAAAATCTCCCAACTAGATTTTTAAAGGTTCTAGTAGTTGCCACAAACACGTAGGATCGACACTGCATCTGGTTTACGACGCCATCACTTCTCTCCATGAAAATATAGAGCACAATGTCTGGAATTAAATAAACAGTTCCTGGGTGGGAGATTTTTTAATATACATGATCCATGGAATATGGTAATTGCTTGCTCTCTCTCTCTCTCTCTCTCTCTCTCTCATATATATATATATATATATATATATATATATATATATATATATATATATATATATATATATATATATATATATATATATATATAATATATATATATATATATATATATATATATATAAATTAGACACATGTGCAACTCTTGGGTATCTTATTGAGGAAACGTTTCGCCACACAGTGGCTTCATCAGTCCATACGTAGGAGAAACTTGAAGAACAGGAGGAGAATGAGGTAATCAGTCCCTCAACCTTGAGTCGATGTGTTCAGTCCATCAATCTTGAATAGTCCATCAATCTATTCAAGATTGATGGACTGAACACATCGACTCAAGGTTGAGGGACTGATTACCTCATTCTCCTCCTGTTCTTCAAGTTTCTCCTACGTATGGACTGATGAAGCCACTGTGTGGCGAAACGTTTCCTCAATAAGATACCCAAGAGTTGCACATGTGTCTAATTTATCATATATATATATATATATATATATATATATATATATATATATATATATATATATATATATATATATATATATATAAACACTGATCTCTGAGCGAAGGAGACTCGAACCTACGAACCTTGGAACAAGGTACGCAGTGCTTTACCATTCTCACCACACTGGACCAATACCATCTCATCCCCTGCATGTATCAGCCTTACTAGAGATTTTAAGAATGCAAGGAATTCACAAGAGCAGGCGAAATATACACAAACACTGAAAGCTGGCTGCCTTGGATCAACGTCAAGCATTGTGCTAGGCGCCAAGGTATTGTCCAGTGTGGGGAGAATGGTAAAGCACTGCGAACCTTGCTCCAAGGTTCGTAGGTTCGAGTCTCCTTCTGCCAGAGATCAGTGTTTGTGTATATTTCGCCTGCTCTTGCGAATTCCTTGCATATATATATATATATATATATATATATATATATATATATATATATATATATATATATATATATATATATATATATAATTATTATTATTATTATTATTAACACACTGGCCTATTCCCACCAAGGCAGGGTGGCCCGAAAAAGAAAAACTTTCACCATCATTCACTCCATCACTGTCTTGCCAGAAGGGTGCTTTACACTACAGTTTTTAAACTGCAACATTAACACCCCTCCTTCAGAGTGCAGGCACTGTACTTACCATCTCCAGGACTCAAGTCCGGCCTGCCGGTTTCCCTGAATCCCTTCATAAATGTTACTTTGCTCACACTCCAACAGCACGTCAAGTATTAAAAACCATTTGTCTCTATTCACTCCTATCAAATACGCTCATGCATGCCCGCTGGAAGTCCAAGCCCCTCGCACACAAAACCTCCTTTTCCCCCTCCCTCCAACCTTTCCTAGGCAGACCCCTACCCCGCCTTCCTTCCACTACAGACTGATACACTCTTGAAGTCATTCTGTATCGCTTCATTCTCTCTACATGTCCGAACCACCTCAACAACCCTTCCTCAGCCGTCTGGACAACAGTTTTGGCAATCCCGCACCTCCTCCTAACTTCCAAACTACTAATTCTCTGCATTATATTCACACCACACATTGCCCTCAGACATGACATCTCCACTGCCTCCAGCCTTCTCCTCGCTGCAACATTCATCACCCATGTTTCACACCCACACAGGAGCGTTGGTAAAACTATACTCTCATACATTCCCCTCTTTGCTTCCAAGGACAAAGTTCTTTGTCTCCACAGACTCCTAACTGCACCGCTCACCCTTTTCCCCTCATCAGTTCTATGATTCACCTCATCTTTCATAGACCCATCCGCTGACACGTCCACTCCCAAATATCTGAATACATTCACCTCCTCCATTCTCTCTCCCTCCAATCTGATATTCAATCTTTCATCACCTAATCTTTTTTTTATCCTCATAACCTTACTCTTTCCTGTATTCACTTTCAATTTTCTTCTTTTACATACACTACCAAATTCATCCACCAACCTCTGCAACTTCTCTTCAGAATCTCCCAAGAGCACAGTGTCATCAGCAAAGAGCAACTGTGACACCTCCCACTTTATGTGTGATTCTTTATCTTTTAACTCCACACCTCTTGCCAATACCCTCGCATTTACTTCTCTTACAACCCCATCTATAAATATATTGAACAACCACGGTGGCATCACACATCCTTGTCTAAGGCCTACTTTTACTGGGAAATAATCTCCCTCTTTCCAACATACTCTAACTTGAGCCTCACTATCCTCGTAAAAACTCTTCACTGCTTTCAGTAACCTACCTCCTATACCATACATCTGCAACATCTGCCACATTGCCCCCCTATCCACCCTGTCATACGCCTTTTCCAAATCCATAAATGCCACAAAAACCTCTTCAGCCTTATCTAAATACTGTTCACTTATATGTTTCACTGTAAACACCTGGTCCACACACCCCCTACCTTTTCTAAAGCCTCTTATTCATCTATCCTATTCTCCGTCTTACTCTTAATTTTTTCAAAATAACTCTACCATACCAGGTATACTCAACATACTTATCCCCCTATAATTTTTGCACTCTCTTTTGTCCCCTTTGCCTTTATACAAAGGAACTACGCATGCTCTCTGCCAATCCCTAGGTACCTTACCCTCTTCCATACATTTATTAAATAATAGCACCAACCACTCCAAAACTATATCCCCACCTGCTTTTAACATTTCTATTTTTATCCCATTAATCCCAGCTGCCTTACCCCCTTTCATTTTACCTACTGCCTCACGAACTTCCCCCACACTCACAACTGGCTCTTCCTCACTCCTACAAGATGTCATTCCTCCTTGCCCTATACACGAAATCACAGCTTCCCTATCTTCATCAACATTCAACAATTCAAAATATTCCCTCCATCTTCCCAATACCTCTAACTCTCCATATAAAAACTCTCCTCTCCTATTTTTAACTGACAAATCCATTTGTTTTCTAGGCTTCCTTAACTTGTTAATCTCACTCCAAAACTTTTTCTTATTTTCAACAAAATTTGTTGATAACATCTCACCCACTCTCTCATTTGCTCTCTTTTTACATTGCTTCACCACTCTCTTAAGGAGGGAATCCTTGCATCACTTCTACTTTGTAAAAACTTCTCATATGCTAACTTTTTCTCCCTTACTACTCTCTTTGCATCATCATTCCACCAATCGCTCCTCTTCCCTCCCGCACCCACTTTCCTGTAACCACAAACTTCTACTGAACACTCTAACACTACATTTTTAAACCTACCCCATACCTCTTCAACCCCATTGCCTATGCTCTCATTAGCCCATCTATCCACCTAACTGCCTCCTCTTTTAGTTTATAAACCTTCACCTCTCTCTTACCTGATGCTTCTATCTTCCTTGTATCCTATCTACCTTTTACTCTCAGTGTAGCTACAACTAAAAAGTGATCTGATATATATATATATTGTATGTCGTGCCGAATAGGTAAAACTGGTCAGTTAGCAAGAACTCATTTAAAATTAAATCCTTTCTAAAAAATTTTCTTATACATTTACAGATATATTTTTTCATTTATGTTAATATAAAAATAAATGATTTTGCACCAAAAGAACCTTAGGAAACTTACCTAACCTTATTATAACAAGCTCAATTTAATTTAGCCTAATCCAACTAAATATGTTTTATACAAGTTTACAATAATTTAATAATAAGCAAACACAAAGAAATATAATTTTTCGTTAGATTCAGAACGATTTTTGCGAAATTACCGCATACACAAATTTTCGCTTGCCTTATTCGGCAAGTGCGTTGCTATTTAAGCCAAAATAGCAAGTTTTACTTATTCGGCACGACATATATCTATATATCTATATATATATCTATATATATATATATATATATATATATATATATATATATATATATATATATATATATATATATATATATATATATATATTGGGTCCACCTCGGGTGTAAATTATGGGACCCACAGCCTCGGAGAAGTGGATAAAAAGGCTTCAAGGAAGAATATTTGGATTTCTTCCTGAAGCCGTTTGAATATTCCACTTCCCCTACCACCCCATCTTTTCGTATTTTTTTTTTTTTACCAATAGGAATATTTTATTACATAATATGGAACAGAAGATTTAAGAGATACGTTGTTGATATAAAGGTGGCATATAAGGTACATGTTACGTGTGTATCACCGATTATAAGGCGAAAATCTCATCCAGCTCCTCAGAGCTGGGGCGTGTGCCCAAAATACAGCAGGCATTACACCTTTGAACAGCCGCACTGAGCCGCTGGAACAGAAAACTAGCTGCCCTGGGATCCCTAGTTACCCTGATGAGTTTTCCCAGCTCCATATTTTCTATATATATATATATATATATATATATATATATATATATATATATATATATATATATATATATATATTATGTACTCGTGTGTAAGAATGCGGAAAATTCCTCCGACATACACCTGCCAGAAAGTTTAAACAACAACATTGTTATAGCGTTTTTTATACATAAACCAAAGGAAACAGTCCGTTTTAAAGGCACATGTTGGAAATTTTTAAATATTAAATCTAAAACTAAGAACATAATCAAGAACTCTCTCATTGTTGACATTCAGCTGTTCCCCCAAATCTTCCCTTTTTTCTCTCAAGGTTTTACAAAGAGGGAATTTTTAGAAAAGGTAAAAAATCCCGACAAGATGAGGGAATTTTTTGCAGGTTCGAGAGGAAATTTTACCGTCGTACCAGTGCATCCTGAGCCAGTACCAAGTCGCAGGTGGTACAAGACACCTTGAAAAGATATTAAAAAAATCTTGCCTTCAAACTGTGAATTAGTTATGATATTTTTCCAGCTAAGGTACTGTGGTAATGTGATTTCTTTCTTATATTCATCTCGGATTTAAATACCGATGGTAGATGCTAATTCGTTAAAATTTCAGAATAAAGATAGCACTTTCTACGAATACGACACGGCTCTTTCTCTGATGGGTATCTATTTTCACGCATATTTCGTGATGTTCACCTGATTATCGTTTGAATTCCAGTCAAAAATTATTAATTCATCTGCTTGTGTGACAAAAGAATCGTTACCAAATATTCCAACTTGGTGAATTTTGGTTTAAAAAAAAATCAAATCTTATCCATAGACGGGATATATTTACCAAAAGGTGTATGTCAGTGTATATACACTGAATATATTTCAATTTAAGTAGTGAAGTATTTTTGACTGGTGATGAATAGGTGTTATGAAGCGTTAATGGTCCTTGTGTGTATAGGCTTTACGCCCAATTAACTAACGAACCAACCTTACCAAT
>NC_091292.1:60914117-60954275 GCF_038502225.1 Cherax quadricarinatus
ACGTACCATGACTCGCTGCTGTCTTCCTGACAAGTATTCCCTGATCCATTGTAGTGCCTTCCCTGTTATCCCTGCTTGGTCCTCCAGTTTTTGCACCAATCTCTTGTGTGGAACTGTGTCAAACGCCTTCTTGCAGTCCAAGAAAATGCAATCCACCCACCCCTCTCTCTCTTGTCTTACTGCTGTCACCATGTCATAGAACTCCAGTAGGTTTGTGACACAGGATTTCCCGTCCCTGAAACCATGTTGGCTGCTGTTGATGAGATCGTTCCTTTCTAGGTGTTCCACCACTCTTCTCCTGATAATCTTCTCCATGATTTTGCATACTATACATGTCAGTGACACTGGTCTGTAGTTTAATGCTTCATGTCTGTCTCCTTTTTTAAAGATTGGGACTACATTTGCTGTCTTCCATGCCTCAGGAAATCTCCCTGTTTCGATAGATGTATTGAATATTGTTGTTAGGGGTACACATAGCGCCTCTGCTCCCTCTCTCAATACCCATGGGGAGATGTTATCTGGCCCCATTGCCTTTGAGGTATCTAGCTCACTCAGAAGCCTCTTCACTTCTTCCTCGGTTGTGTGCACTGTGTCCAGCACTTGGTGGTGTGCCCCACCTCTCCGTCTTTCTGGAGTCCCTTCTGTCTCCTCTGTGAACACTTCTTTGAATCTCTTGTTGAGTTCTTCACATACTTCACGGTCATTTCTTGTTGTCTCTCCTCCTTCCTTCCTTAGCCTGATTACCTGGTCCTTGACTGTTGTTTTCCTCCTGATGTGGCTGTACAACAGTTTCGGGTCAGATTTGGCTTTCGCTGCTATGTCATTTTCATATTGTCTTTGGGCCTCCCTTCTTATCTGTGCATATTCGTTTCTGGCTCTACGACTGTTCTCCTTATTCTCCTGGGTCCTTTGCCTTCTATATTTCTTCCATTCCCTAGCACACTTGGTTTTTGCCTCCCTGCACCTTTGGGTAAACCATGGGCTCATCCTGGCTTTTTCATTATTCCTGTCACCCTTGGGTACAAACCTCTCCTCAGCCTGTGTGTGTGTGTGTGTGTGTGTGTGTGTGTGTGTGTGTGTGTGTGTGTGTGTGTGTTTGTAAGGAAGGGACTAAAATCCACACCTGAATCAAACGTGCAGCCAGTATAAGACAACATCGTAGTAACTACTTCGAAACACCCCTGAGTTACGGAGATTCGTTGGAAACTGCAAGAATGTCCTCGTTGACTGCTAGGAGGATTCTGGACACATTATAACTCAGACAAGATACTGGAACAATGTGAGGACTTTAAGGAACAATTCTCACATCATCAACAATGAGAACAATAGTTCACATACACAAATGCAAAAAAAAATAACGCGATTTGAAAGATATCAGAAAACACCTTTCGCAAATAATATGGTAAACTATTGGAAGAGGCACCAAGAAGATGGAATAGGTACTACAGCCGCTTGAAATTCGGAAAATTATATGATCAAACCGTGAAGGTGTCAAGACGAGCATACCACTGCTTTAGTAAAGACAAATAAACAAGATGAATTACAGTCGATGCACAATCCGGGAAACACATCTTATCCTCCCCCAACTATATTACTCAAGTCCCCTGTGTCTCAATGCACGCGACTGGAATAGTGCAGAGTGCGGCACAAGTTTGTGTTGTAGTTAAATATCAGCATTAAAAGATTTCAAGTGTATGAGAAGGCATTAACAAGTGCTCATATGGAAATTAATATCCAAATTCCTCCAATAAAAATGGAAAATTAGGACATAGCCCAAATAAAAAAATTCCTTTATGAAATACACAGCTTTGAAGCTAAAGAAACATTTTTTAAGAACATAAGAATGGAGGAACACTGCAGAAGGCCTACTGGCCCATACGTCAGTGATATCAGTATCATGAAAATAGAAAATTCTCTCCTCATTAAATTTAAAAACGCGTTATAGACCTAGTTTTTCCAGTTTTTTATTTACTGTATATACTTCAGATTCTCTATAATCCTATATTAAAAATATTTTTATTTTATTAAGAAGACCCAATTTGACAAAATGACTTTAAAAACTGACAAAGTGGTACCTCGTACAGCCCAAAATTTTAATAATTAAAAAAAATCCAGTTAAGATACAGCGTTTAGGGTTTGAAGCCGATCAGAAAAGGCATTCTCTATTTATTAAGTGGAAACCACTATTGGGAACAATGACAGATTAGAACTACACAGCTCAAGCTGAGCTCGAAGCTTTGTTTTAATAGAGCTCACCAATGGTAAAAGTTTGAAGCCGATCAGAAAAGGCATTCCCCGAGTCTACCGACTCCAGATTTTTAACAATTTCAGTAAAATTTCCAATTTTCACTTCCTTAGACTGAACTTATGGAGTATCATTCTTCTTATAGATTACACCATCAATATTCTGAAGCCGATCAGAATAAGCATTCTTTAGCTATTGTATATATATCAATATTTATTCAATAAAAATTGACAAAATATAACTTAGGCCAGCTAATAACAGCACAAACCTCGTGTTCAGGAAGCCACAGCACTGGTGAAAGTTTGAAGTCGATCAGAATAGGCATTCTCTAGTTATGTCACTGATTCTAGTAGTTCCAATTTTCTTAACTATTTTGCTATCCTCACAAGTTTTCCCTCACACAATGACTATCATGGTCGTAAGACGTTCAGATGAGGTAAACTAAAAATTATTTAGCGTAGTTAAATAGTTATTTTGAACACAAAATGACCAAATCTGTTCCTATACACTTGAATCTCACTCTCCGCCGTCGGCGAGTTAGAATCCTCGTCTCGCGAACGTTTGAAGTTACGCCTCTGAGAGATTGGGATGTTGTTCGAGCCATTCCAGGATGCTGGGAATTACTTCAACATCATTGATCATAGGGCACCTGCACATGCCAGTTGTTGCAAGAATATGGGACCTGTTACAAGCTACCAAAATCTGAATCCGATCGGATGAGACATTCTCGAGTTGCCAGGTTAAGAATAACTAAATCACAAATTATTCTGGCAACCATTTAAAGGTTTCGCTTCGGAGATACCTAATTATAAGAAAGGAAAACACAAGTTATATTGTCGAGATGTTAACATTATACCAGAAGCTGAGGATACATATCAGGGATCATGTTAACACACGTAATGCTGAGGAAACTTCTCAAACAAGGTTTCATAAAAACTGTATCAGAGACTTAAAGCTCAGTGCTGAGCGAATCGTCGTGAAAAACAAGAGACTATCTCTGTATTACGTGTTTTTATACTTTGTCAGCTTGTTATCCCAGGCATCAACTTGCTAACACCTTCACACCACACACACACCTGATTATGTTCTAACGTAAAGAATAATCATGTAACGGAGACTTTCCGTTGAGAACCATGTGGCGTAGACACCAAATATATTTATTTTTATTTATTAAAGGAGGTTTTGCAGGCGTGGGGCTTGGACTTCCAGCAAGCTTGCGTGAGCGTGTTAGAAAGGAGTGAATGGAGACGAATGGTTCTGGAGACCTGACGAGGTATTTGAGTGTGAGTCCTGGAAATGGGAAGTACGATGCCTGCACTTTAAAGGAGGGGTTTGGGATATTTATAGATGGGGTTGTAAAAGAAGTAAATGCTTGGGTGTTCGGGAGAGGGGTGGGATTAAATTATGGAGAATCAAATACAAAATGAGAATTGACACAGTTGCTTTTTGCTGATGATACTGTGCTTATGGGAGATTCTAAAGAAAAATTGCAAAGGTTAGTGGATGATTTTGGGAGTGTGTGTAAAGGTGGGGAGTTGAAAGTGAACATAGAAAAGAGTAATGTGATGAGGGTATCAAATGATTTTGATAAAGAAAAATTGGATATCAAATTTGGGAGGAGGAGTATGGAAGAAGTGAATGTTTTCAGATACTTGGGAGTTGAAGTGTCGGCGGATGGATTTATGAAGGATGAGGTTAATCATAGAATTGATGAAGGAAAAAAGGAGAGTGGTGCGTTGAGGTATATGTGGAGACAAAAAAACATTATCTATGGAGGCAAAGAAGGTAATGTATGAAAGTATAGTACCAACACTCTTATATGGGTGTGAAGCTTGGGTGGTAAATGCAGCAGCGAGGAGACGGTTGGAGGCAGTGGAGATGTCCTGTCTAAGGGTAATGTCTGGTGTAAATATTATGCAGAAAATTCGGAGTGTGGAAATTAGGAGAAGGTGTGGAGTTAATAAAAGTATTAGTCAGAGGGCTGAAGAGGGTTTGTTGAGGTGGTTTGGTCATTTAGAGAGAAAGGATCAAAGTAGAATGACATGGAGAGCGTATAAATCTGTTGGAGAAGGAAGGCGGGGTAGGGGTCGTCCTCGAAAAGGTTGGAAGGGGTAAGGGAGGTTTTGTGGGCTAGGGGCTTGAATTTCCAGCAGGCGTGCATGAGCGTGTTCAATAGGAGTGAATGGAGACGAATGATATTTGGGACCTGACGAGCTGTTGGAGTGTGAGCAGGGTAATATTTAGTGAAGGGATTCAGGGAAACCGGTTATTTTTCTATAGGCGGACTTGAGTCCTGGAAATGGGAAGTACAATGCCTGAACTTTAAAGGAGGGGTTCGGGATATTAGCAGTTTGGAGGGATATGTTATGTATCTTTATACGTATATGCTTCTAAACTGTTGTATTCTGGGCACCTCTGCAAAAACAGTGATTATGTGTGAGTGAGATGAAAGTGTTGAATGATGAAAGTATTTTCTTTTCGGGGATTTTTTCTTTCTTTTTGGGTCACCCTGCCTCGGTGGGAGACGGCCGACTTGTTAAAATATAAATAAATATATATATATATATATATATATATATATATATATATATATATTGTGTGTGTGTGTGTGTGTGTGTGTGTGTGTGTGTGTGTGTGTGTGTGTGTGTGTGTGTGTGTGTGTCGTGCCGAATGGGCAGAACTTGCGATCTTGGCTTAAACAGCAACGCTCATCTTGCCAGGTAGGACAAGCGAAAATTTGTGTGTGCAATAATTTCACCAAAATCATTCTGAACCTAACGAAAAAAAATATATTTCACTGTGTTTGCTTAGTATTAAATTACTGTAAACAAATCTAAAATATATTTAGTTGGGTTAGGCTAAAATAAATTGCTCTTGTTATAATAAGGTTAGGTAAGTTTTCTAAGATTCTTTTGGTGCAAAATTAAATTTTTTTACATTAACATTAATGAAAAAAATATATCTTTAAACGTATAAGAGAAAATTTCAGAAAGGACTTAATTTTAAACGAGTTCTTGCTAATTGACCAGTTTTACATATTCGGCACGACACACACACACACACACATATATATATATATATATATATATATATATATATATATATATACACAGTGGACCCTCGATTAACGCTATTAATCCGTTCCTGAGAGCTCATCGTTAGTCAAAATAATCGTTAGTCAAGTTAATTTTCCCCATAAGAAATAATGGAAATCAAATTAATCCGTGCAAGACACCCAAAAGTATTGAAAAAAAAAATTTAACACATGAAATATTAATTTTAATACACAAACTGAAGAAGACATGCACAGTTACATGACACTTACCTTTATTGAAGATCTGGTGATGATTGATGGGATGGGAAGAGGGGAGTGTGTTGATGGTCTTAGTGTTTAGAAGGGGAATCCCCTTCCATTAGGACTTGAGGTGGCAAGTCCTTTTTCGGGGTTACTTCCCTTCTTCTTTTAATGCCACTAGGACCAGCTTGAGAGTCACTGGACCTCTGTCGCACAACATATCTCCCCATAGAGGCCTGTACCTCCCGTTCCTTTATGACATTCCTAAAGTGTTTCACAACATTGTCAGTGTCACCATTAAACACTTGTTCAGGTTTCAGTCCTTCACTGTCTATGTACTCCTTGAATTCCTGCACATATTTTTCAGCTGCTTTTTGGTCCAAACTGGCAGCCTCACCATGCCTTATCACACTATGTATGCCACTACGATTCTTAAATCTCTCAAACCAACCTTTGCTGGCCTTAAATTCACTCACATCACCACTAGTTGCTGGCATTTTTCTAATTAAATCGTCATGCAACTTCCTAGCCTTTTCACATATGATCGCTTGAGAGATGCTATCTCCTGCTATCTGTTTTTCGTTTATCCATACCAATAACAGTCTCTCAACATCTTCTATCACTTGCGATCTCAGTTTCGAAAACATAGTTGCACCTTTGGCAAGAACAGCTTCCTTGATTGCCGTTTTCTTGGCCACAATAGTAGCGATGGTTGATTGGGGTTTTGTGTACAGCCTGGCCAGCTTGGAGACATGCACTCCACTTTCATACTTAGCAATGATCTCTTTCTACATATACATAGTAATTCTCACCCTTTTTGCTGCAGGGTTGGCACTAGAAGCTTTCTTGGGGCCCATGGTGACTTATTTTGCAGGCACAATCACTAAAAAGGCTGTGATAATATGAAATGTTCCGATTGTATGCTTGGAAGCGACCGCGGTGGCTGGCTGGCTTGTAAACAATGGCCAGAAGTGGACGCGTCTGACGGAACAAATAGTGTTGGTCGAGTTTTTTATCGCTAATCGAGGCAAAATTTTTGCGATAAAATGTATCGCTAGTCAGATTTATCGTTAATCGATGCCATCGCTGGTCGAGGGTCCACTGCATATATATATATATATATATATATATATATATATATATATATATATATATATATATATATATATATATATATATATATATATATATATATGCAAGGAATTCGCAAGAGCAGGCGAAATATACACAAACACTGATCTCTGGCTGAAGGAGACTCGAACCTACGAACCTTGGAACAAGGTACGCAGTGCTAAACCAAACTCACCACACTGGACAATACCTTGGCGTCCAGCTTGCGCTAGACGTTTGATCCAAGGCAGCCAGCTTTCAGGGAGAAGGCTTACAGCTTTTCATCTCATCCCCTGCATGCATCAGCCTTGCGAATTCCTTGCATTGTTAAAATCTCTAGTAAGACTGATGCATGCAGGGGATGAGATGAAAAGCTGTAAGCCTTCTCCCTGAAAGCTGGCTGCCTTGGATCAAACGTCTAGCGCAAGCTGGACGCCAAGGTATTGTCCAGTGTGGTGAGTTTGGTTTAGCACTGCGTACCTTGTTCCAAGGTTCGTAGGTTCGAGTCTCCTTCAGCCAGAGATCAGTGTATATATATATATATATATATATATATATATATATATATATATATATATATATATATATATATATATATTTGAGAGGTAAACTCAGAAATAGACAGTGACAGGGGGAAACAAGGGGAAATTTAAAAATTAACGGAGAGATACGAAGAAGGGTGGTAACAAAGGAATGGGATTATAATTAAAAAATATATAAGTAGAGAGATACAGCGGTGTTGTTGAAGAAGGGGAAGAAAAATAGAAGAATAAAGACCGGAGAAATTAAGAGGAAGGGTAGAAGGTTAATGAAAGGAAATTATGAGAGAGGGGGAATAGATGGAATGCAATAAGGTGAAATTAAGTTGAGAGGAGGGAAAAAAAGTGAGAAAGAGACAGAAATCTACGGAAATAGGACAGACGGAGACAGAGTGGGAGAGGGAGAGAGGGAGAGAGAGAGGGAGAGAGAGAGAGAGAGAGAGAGAGAGAGAGAGAGAGAGAGAGAGAGAGAGAGAGAGAAACGTGTATTTGAAGGTGGATATGTGGTAAGGGAGGAAAATAAGGAACGATGGAAAATTTAAAGGAAAATGGAGAAAGGGGGGAAAAGGAAGCTAACTTAACGAGATTTAAAGGGTGAGGGTTAAGGGAGGAGAAACGATTGAAACCCATTCAGCTTCTCCCCTTCCCTGAGTCGGCGACCAGATTAGTACAGGTAATACCACAGAAGGTGACACATGAGCCAACAATCTGCCCCCTATTCTCTCTCTCTCTCTCTCTCTCTCTCTCTCTCTCTCTCTCTCTCTCTCTCTCTCTCTCTCTCTCTCTCTCTCTCTCTCTCTCTCTCTCTCTCTCTCATCTTGGAACCTTACCCTACCTTCTACTCCTCCATTCCTTAACCCTATGTTCCTCGTTCGTTTAATCTCCCCATCTCTTCTTACTCCCTCCACCATTCCATTACCTATTTTCCCACTCCTTCCCCTCTCTCTGTCTTCCTCTTTTATACCCTCTGATCTTCCCATCTTCTGTTGTCCTCAATCTCTTCTCTTCGTCAGTCCTTTTTTCTCTATTTTGTTCATCCTTTCTCGCCAATTTCTCCCTCTTTTCCTCTCTTTCGCTTCTCTCCCTGTTCTCTCCATCCCTGCCTCATCTTTCACTTCTCTTCCCACAATTCCTTTCGTCTGCCTCTCACCCACACGAACGAGAATGTTCCTTCACGTCCCTATTCTGTGTTTTCCTTATTGGCAGAGCCAATTACCTCAAAAGGGACTAAATCCTCTTCAGCCTTGAATGTTATCGACTCGAGAAAGCGAGTTTCTTTTTTGAACAAGCATTTATTCAAATATGTGCTCTTTAAAAACAGTGAGATATGTTTATAGGAAGTTAAGATAGTGTAATTTTTTATATATATGATGTACTTTTTTTTGTCAGTAATTGTTATGAAGAGCTGCCCAGGTGTTGTATAATTTATATGATGTGCGAGAAAGGTACTCAAAATTATGTATAATTTTTATATGTATATAAAATCTTACGAGGTGTGTGTGTGTGTGTGTGTGTGTGTGTGTGTGTGTGTGTGTAAGCTGATCAGGTGATGTATAATTATAAATTCATCTGAATATTGTAAATTAACGGACTCCTAATGCTGGTTAAATCAATGAAGTTCACACTTGATATTCCCTTTAATTGCCTCTCAAGCTCTCACACCACCTAATTTCCTCTCATACCTCTCAATCTCTCTCTTATTCTTCCTCTTGGACTTTCATTGGAAGGTATACAATGGGTATCAAAAAGTAAGCGTCCTTTGAAACCCAAACGTTTAAACATGTGAATGGCAGAGAACAGAAAAGATTTCAGTCCCCACTGAGACTGCTGAGGACTGACTATATTCTGGCCAACTCGACTTCCGTCTAGGCGTTGTGACAAGGGAAATTTAACTCTCTCCCCGCTCTGCAACAAGTGGTTGGAAGTGTTGGAGAATTTACAAAACCGTGGTTAAAACAGGTTAAAACTAAAGCCACTAAAACTAGAGTTAAAAGTGAATGTTTCAGTCTTCCTGGAGCGCTATCAAGTTACGGGTGAGAGAAACCCAGAAGGTTAGTCAGGAAAATATTGGCTAGGAGGGACAGGGCAGGAGAGGCTAGGAGCACATATAGTTAAACCATCAGCCTATTGCCGTCGTCTTCCATAGGGCACTCGGCTACCCTACTTACCCTTGTATTCTCAGAAACTAATATGCTGCCTTCTTTTTCCTTTCAGGTGGAAAGATTCCTTCATGCCGGTAATTTCCTTCAAGAAAGTGAAGCTACTATCCCCTGCTTGGATCGAATCTGATTGCCTATTTCCCTTGGATATACAGATTTCCCATGTATATACTAATTATGCCGTCCTTTTTTTTCCCAACCGTAAGGCCGGCACCGCTGAATGTGTTATGTTATGATGCAGACCTTCATCACATTCGCGCTCGACCGCCATCTGTAAGACATAGGTGAAGATATGACCAAAAGCTTCTTTCGCCCTCTGACCGACGTCCAAAATGTCCCCCACTCTCAATGACTGAGCCACTCTGCTGAAGAAACCTTTGGTTGGACCTACTGCGACTCAGTTAAGGGGCCAATGACATTTCGATTGCCGGAAAGCAATAATTTTCACTAGCCATAGATCTGGAATCACAGGGCCCGTCATCGGCACTACTTCAATAGGCCACTGAATGAGTCATCATCTGAGTTAGAGCCGTGTTAGAATAGCATTTCCTAACGAAGAATATACATATACAGGTTCTGAGAAGTTACAGGATTCTCCAGCTTGACTGCAGTTCTTTAGCAGAAATTGTCACGCTCACCATTCAAAAATCGGTTTTCTGAATCTTTTGAACGTTTGGAGTCTCTTGACCTGTAGTGCCTGGAACGCAGGCGAGAGATATACATCATAACCATGGAAAAAATCCTAGAGGGACTGGCCCCCAAATCTGCACACACAAGTTACTCCCTACGAAAGCAAAAGACTGGGTAGACAATGCAACATACACCCATTAAAAAGCAGGGGCGCCATTAGTCACTAAAACACAGTAAGTGTCTGGAGCCCAAAACTGTTCAACAGCCTCTCACCATACATAGGGGATATTACCAATAGACGACTGGCTGCCTTGAAGAGAAAAATGGAACCCTACCTTGAGTTCTACACCAGGGCAGTGTAAGCCGGTTCTAGGTGTCGTTGTATCTCTGATGAACTGGAGGCTGCTGCCACTGACATGCAAAAAAAAGTGAGTATTCGGTGTACTATCTAGTCACTTACCTTCGTGAAATGTGGGGATCCAGATGGTTCCGTAGGGACACAGCTACATTGCATGAGTCACTGCTTCTACCTGGCACGATTGCAAACCATACCACGGGCGGGATATGAACCCGCGGTCAGAGAGTCTCTGGCCGCGGGTTCAAATCCCGCCCGTGGTATGGTTTAAGGTACCGATTAGTTACGTGAAAGGGTCTAATTTGCGTTGTAATGTGTTAACGAAAGTTAGTGAACTTCACGGCACGAGCCTAGTGTAGGGTGAGTAGCTCCCTACCTAGGTACTCAATAGATCAACTTAATTAGGCAAAGTCTGTTCTCCAGCCTCTTCACACACGTGTATCTTTTTTGCGACTGTAGCCTGGGTGGGTTGATTGCCTGGTCGCATGCCCACTGTTGTCAATTTGGGTGGGTTGTGAAAGGTAATGGTAGATATTAAACTAGATTACTGTAGCTCAGCTTAAATATTTACAGAAACAATATATTAGTCTAGAGAGGCTTTATAACTAAATTAGTCTTATAAATTAAGAGTGGACAAGGAAATGTGGTAACATCGGATATAAGCAGCTGTGGGTCCACTGTTCGTCCTCTGATTTTCCTTCCTCCTCCTTTCTCCTAACGGTTACTGGATATCAGTTGACTTCTATGATTTCCCACATGTGCTGACAACTATGCTATGACAATAGTGATATGACTGGAATATTCAAGACAGTTCTCATATTTTCAGCTTTTATTCTCTGTTAGACCACTACATGCTATCGTAGGTCTACCTAGGCTCTTCCATGATATATTTTGATTTTTCGTCATTCATTCTTTCTTATGCCCTCTTTCACTTTTTCATTTCCTCTTATAATTGTAATTTTTCTACCTCTCTTCTATTATGCCCTCTCTTACCCTCATATGTGAAAATATCTCCCGTATAATTATGCTGTATCTCTGAGCTGGACAGATTTAAAACACACAGATGTAACACAATCTATAAAGAAAATAAGTTGAAGAATTGAGACACTTATGCAACACATGGGAATCTTTATTAAAGAAACGTTTCGCCACACAGTGGCTTCATCAGTCCAATACAAAGTAGAAATGGGTAAGGAGAGGAGAAGTTTAAGGTAATCAGTCCCACAACCTGGAATCGATGTGTTCAGTCCATCACTCTTTTCCTACAAGAGTGATGGACTGAACACATCGATTCCAGGTTGAGGGACTGATTACCTTAAACTTCTCCTCTCCTTACCCATTTCTACTTTGTATTGGACTGACGAAGTCACTGTGTGGCGAAACGTTTCTTCAATAAAGATTCCTATGTGTTGCATAAGTGTCTCAATTCTTCAACTTGTCGGTTTTCCAAACCATTCATCACACAGAAAACAAGTTGAACGATAATCTGAATATGGACTCGAAGGCTTATGTGAGCGATTTCCAATGCCGTTTAAACGATTTACAGAAATAAAATGTTGGTTATATTGTATAAGAGAGATACAACTTTCTTTATACTGCATAGATTTAGCCACAGTATGCTTTTCTCTGAAGAAAAATGTACGTGTTATAAACATATTCCCTAGGACTAAACTGTTGAAAATAAAACTAGGAAAATGACTAGTTAATTTACAGGGAAGGGTAATGACATCGAAAAAAGTATATCTCTAAGAGTATATATTCTGTGAGCATATATTCTATGAGTATATATTCTAAGACTTTATGTTTCTTTCTTAAGGCTGTGAAAAAAGTCAGCGTCACGAAAACAAAGTATAACATCAGAAAATATGTCCGGAATAGCGAAGATAATATTGTGACGGCTGATACAGAGAGAAGAAACACTTGATTTCCGAAGTAGAGCTTAACCAATATATTAGTTCAAGCTTCTATATCTTCCCCAGCCTCTTGAAATTCTGTTTAACTCGATAAATAGACGCTGGTACCACGACAGTTGCGTTTAAATCATTCGTTAATCTGCACGTGATTGCAGATTAACGAATCTGCAATCACCTGTAGATGATTGCAGATGGTTCAAGGTAAACACTATTAGTAAGTAGCAGCTCTCAAGAACCAGCTCTGAATACGCGAGAACCAGCCCTGAATGCGCAAGAACCAGCCGTGAATACACAAGAACCAGCCCTGAATACGCAAGAACCAGCCGTGAATACGCAAGAACCAGCCGTGAATACGCAAGAACCAGCCGTGAATATGCGAGAACCAGCCGTGAATATGCGAGAACCAGCCGTGAATACGCAAGAACCAGCCGTGAATACGCAAGAACCAGCCGTGAATACGCAAGAACCAGCCGTGAATACGCAAAGAGAAACATCCGAAACATTTTTTCCACGTTTACTGTGGCGTTTTTTGTTATATACTTAGGGAAGAGATGCGCCCTAGGTCATTGGGATGGAATTTTCGTGTTCAATACTACCTGCAAAGCCACTTTCTCTCCTCTTTTTCCCACTCTTCGTCTCATCTTTATCCTCTTCCTCTCCTCCCTGTTTTCATATTTTTCCCTGTCTTCTTTTCCTTCCCCCCCATTTTTGTTATTTATCTTCGACTTCCTCTTCCACCCCCTCTCCTCTCCCTCCTTGTCCTCGTACTGCTCTCGTACTCTGCCTGGACTCAGCTTATCATAATCTTCTCCTGGTAATGGGTTCTGCAGTTCTTCTGCGAAGACCTCTTGTTATCACACTCAATTCTGGCTACCTTAATTCACTCACTCTCCAACTTCCTGCTTTGAATTGCCCTACATTATTCTCTCCAAAACCTGGCTTCCTAGCCTCCTTATTCTCCTCTTGGTGAGCAACTCTTCCTGATTTTCTCAAGATCCTGGATTTTTTTTCTCTTGGCTACGGCTCCATACCTGTAAGGTAACGAGATTTTTTTTTTGGGGGGGAGGGAGCATGGGCATATTTTTTTCCCCCTCATGAGTAGAGGCTATAGTTCTTTTTCCTATTCCTTCTCCCTATGATCTGGATGCTTATTCCTGCATAATTCTCCCGTTAACCAAGAAGTTCATAACTCCCTCTTGACCTGGAGGATTATTACGTCCTCTTGTCCTCTTCCTCCTTGACCGACCTGGAAGTCAATGTTTTTGTCTCTCGCTAAAAGCTGGTCCTTCACCTCTGTTTTACTTCTTTTGTCTCTCTTTCCAAGCTTTTTATAATGTGGCCCTGATGTGACTTGCCGCCTCTTACTGTGACCTGCTGCCTCTTGCTGTGAATTGCTTCCTCTTGCTATGACCTGCTTCCTCTTGCTGTGACCTGTCTCTTAATGCGCCCTGCTGCCTCTTATTGTGGCCTGCTGCCTCTTCCTGCGCCCTCCTGCTTCTTACTGCGCCCTGCTGCATCTTACTGCGACATGCTGCCTCTTACTGTGCCCTGCTGCATCTTACTGCGACATGCTGCCTCTTACTGTGCCCTGCTGCATCTTACTGCGACATGCTGCCTCTTACTGCGCCCTGCTGCCTCTTACTGCGCCCTGCTGCCTCTTACTGCGCCCTGCTGCCTCTTACTGCGCCCTGCTGCCTGTTTCCTGGAAACTGTTCATCATCAACCTTCCCCTCCAGCCTGGAACGGCTTATCCCCGGTCTTCGACAGCTGCTCTGCCGGCGATGATGCTCCAACTTCTTAAGTTGCTCCTCCAGCTCACGTTCCATTCTTACTGCCTGCAAGATTTTCCGTCAGTAAACAAGGCATTTATTTCGAGCTTGTGCTCCAGCTGTTTGCCGTCACTCCTTATATTCTGCTGAATTTTTTCTTTCGTTTCCATCATTCTTTGTTATTGTTTTTTTTTTTATATTTATATCCAGTGACTGAAGTCTCGTATTATGCAATTATCCTGTGTCCCACTTATGGTGGCTGTCAGGGCATTATTGCTGTCAACGTGCTAATGTTTTGACTGTCAGAGGCAACGGGAAGATTTCTCATTACGTGAGTTTTAAGAATAAGAGAAAGTGGCATCACCTGGTTATGCTTACTGATGAGGCATCTCATCAGTTGACAGCCATGTGTTGCATATGTCTTATTCATCAACAACTTGTGGGTATCCTCTGTCATTACTGGAATGCAGCGGATTTTTCTTCGTGTGATGATTTGATTAGTGAAGCTTTTAGTCATTTGACTGAATCCTTATGCTGCCTCATACATCCACTCAATAAAATAAGTAGTATATTTTTTTTTCTCTTCAAATAATGCTAAACCCGTGAGGGTCATTCAACACAGTAGTTGAGGCTCGATCCTCCATCCACCAACTGTATCTATGTCTCTCGCCAGTTAGGTTGTCTGTGATATCAAGCTCCTGGTCTCCTGATCGTGTTGAGACTTTCTGGTGAGTATAATATTAAGAGTCCAGCATCTCCATGATGCTGGAAGAATGACACTTGCAAGTGGTGAGTTATGGCTATTTTAAGTGACTATAGATAATCATTTGTGAAAATAGTTGGTTGAGACAGCAAGATCCCTTGAATATACAAAATGCGTGCAAGAGCGACGACTGGAATAATACCTGTGTCCAACACAGGAGCAAGCAGAGCCACCTCGTGAAATTCGGGGACGCTACACTAATTACACACACGTGAAACTGACCTACACCGTGAACCATGTTCAGCGGCTGCCATGATAGCAGCAACCAGCACCATCCTACATAAATCAGGTGTCTATAGCATCTCCAAAGTCTTAGCAAAGCCGCTTACCACCCAACCTGGAAGCAGCCATTAGACGACACCAGCCAGCTACGTTGCATCTGCACCAGGGAACACTGTTACTTATTATTCCAGTGATGACGGGTCCTCAGACCCATCCCATCTCACTGTTCTACTAAAACCTCTATCGTCTTACGGTTTCCCACCTAATTCACATTATATATATGTCGTGCAGAATAGGTAAAATTGGTCAATTAGCAAGAACTCATTTAAAATTAATTACTTTGTAAAATTTTCTCTTATACGTTTAAATATATATTTTTTCCCATTTATGTTAATATAAAAATTAATAATTTTATACAAAAACAACCTTAGGAATTTAATTTAGCCTAATTCAACTAAATATATTTTATACAAGTTTATAATAATTTAATAATAAAAAACAATGAAAAATATATTTTTCGTTTGGTTCAGAATGATTTTTTTGCGAAATTATTGCATACACAAATCTTCGCTTGCTTTATTCGGCAAGAAGAGTGTTGCTATTTCAGCCAAAATCGCATGCTTTACCTATTCGACACGACATTATATATATATATATATATATATATATATATATATATATATATATATATATATATATATATATATATATATATATATATATATATGCAATACAAACCACAGAGAGTGGAAATCTTTACCTCAAGTACTTTCACACTTCTCAGTGCGTCATCAGGAACTGTGCAATGTTGCAAGACTGCAACTGAAGGAGTGAGGGGAAGTTTTTCTCAGAATAGTGCAGAGTGGGCCTGTCGCCTCCTCCTGGTTCTCTAAGAGAACCAGGAGGTTTTCTTATACCACTCAGAATCCTCGTTTTACATACACAATCGTTCTGAACATACAAAAGAGTTGTATACAATAATCCTGGTTGATCATGCAAAAGAAGACTTTTTGAACATAATATCTGAACAAAATCGGTGAACATACATAATAATACTAGTTGAATATACACAGTTATTCAACACAGAAATCTTCGTTGATCATGGTAATTTTTGTTGAACATACAATGCTCCTTGAACATTTACAATAATTCCCATTAAATACATGCAGTAATACTCACTGAACATAAGCAGTAACGTCAGTTACTAATGCACAGTCACCCTCGTTGAACAAGAACACTAATGCTGTTAAAACAGGAACACTAATTCTGGTTGAACAAAAACAATATTGCTCGTTGAAAATACACAGAAATTCTCGTTAAACAGACACAGTAATGGTCATTGAACATAGTTCATTTGTTCAAGCCGTTGTAATGCACTTAGGGAAATGTTCACAAGTGGCTTAACACTGTTGATACGCTAAGCTTCAAAGCTTATTTTTCCGGTTATACACAAAGCTTAGTACTGACGACAGGCAAAGCTTCATAGGTAAGTACTGACGATACATAGAGCTTTAAAACGTCAAATTATCGAAACGCTAAGCTTTAGAATAATGCTTAATTAAAACCGTTTTACGAACAAACGGGACAATACGCAAAGCTTACTACGGACGACACACAAAGCTTACTACGGACGACACACAAAGCTTTTTAATGACAGTATGCAGAATTTCATATTTCAGAGAAACGGTAAGCTTATAAGCTCCATTGTTTTTGTGAATATTAGAAACTTCAGGATGACTATACAAAGCTTTTCTGAAGCTCACAACTGAGCTCCAGCTCTGGACTTCGTTTAGTAATCCTAAGTACTGTCGGTAGTGGCAGTACTCAAGGCTCGAGGCCGGTGAGAGGCGGTACTCAGCAACTGCAGCAAGTAGTGGACAGTACTGATCATTACCTAGGACCTACAGTATGTAGTGGACAGTACTATGGACTTTAAGCGTGTGGTGGACAGAATTCACCACCTTCATAGACAGTGCATACTACTTGCGTCAAGTGGTAGACAGTACTCACGACCTACACCAGGCAGTGACTTACTGACAGGAAGACCAGCTGGAAACGACCTCTCCTGCGTCCTTAATTATTAAATACTTAAAGGTGTGCGAAGGCTCAGTACGCACCTGACACTACAGCTGTATATCATGTATACGTACTGTGTGTATGAGATATATATATATATATATATATATATATATATATATATATATATATATATATATATATATATATATATATATATATATCTTTTAACACATCGGCCGATTCCCACCAAGGCAGGGTGGCCCGAAAATTAAAAACTTTCATCATTATTCACTCCATCACTGTCTTGCCAGAAGGGTGCTTTACACTACAGTTATAAAACTGCAACATTAACACCCCTCCTTCAGAGTGCAGGCACTGTACTTCCCATCTCCAGGACTCAAGTCCGGCCTGCCGGTTTCCCGGAATCCCTTCATAAATGTTACTTTGCTCACACTCCAACAGCACGTCAAGTATTAAAAACCATTTGTCTCTGTTCACTCCTATCAAATACGCTCACGCATGCCTGCTGGAAGTCCAAGCCCCTCTCACACAAAACCTCCTTTACCCCCTCCCTCCAACCTTTCCTAGGCCGACCCCTGCCCCGCCTTCCCTCCACTACAGATTTATACACTCTCGAAGTCATTCTATTTCGTTCCATTCTCTCTACATATCCGAACCACCTCAACAACCCTTCCTCAGCCGTCTGGACAACAGTTTTGGCAATCCCGCACCACCTCCTAACTTCCAAACTTCGAATTCTCTGCATTATATTCAAACCACACATTGCCCTCAGACATGACATCTCCACTGCCTCCAGCCTTCTCCTCGCTGCAACATTCATCACCCATGTTTCACACCCATACAGAAGCGTTGGTAAAACTATACTCTCATACATTCCCCTCTTTGCTTCCACGGACTAAGTTCTTTGTCTTCACAGACGCCTATGATTCACTTCATCTTTCATAGATCCATCTGATGACACGTCCACTCCCAAATATCTGAATACATTCACCTCCTCCATACTCTCTCCCTCCAATCTGATATCCAATCTTTCATCACCTAATCTTATCCTCATAACCTTACTCTTTCCTGTATTAACTTTCAATTTTCTTCTTTTACATACCCTACCAAATTCATCCACCAACCTCTGCAACTTCTCTTCAGAATCTCCCAAGAGCACAGTGTCATCAGCAAAGAGCAACTGTGACAACTCCCACTTTGTGTGATTCTTTATCTTTTAACTCCACACCTCTTGCCAAGACCCTCGCATTTACTTCTCTTACAACCCCATCTATAAATATATTGAACAACCACGGTGACATCACACATCCTTGTCTAAGGCCTACTTTTACTGGGAAATAATCTCCCTCTTTCCTACATACTCTGACTTGAGCCTCACTATCCTCGTAAAAACTCTTCACTGCTTTCAGTAACCTACCTCCTATACCATACATCTGCAACATCTGCCACATTGCCCCCCTATCCACCCTGTCATACGCCTTTTCCAAATCCATAAATGCCACAAAAACCTCTTTAGCCTTATCTATATACTGTTCACTTATATGTTTCACTGTAAACACCTGGTCCACACACCCCCTACCTTTCCTAAAGCCTCCTTTTTCATCTGCTATCCTATTCTCCGTCTTACTCTTAATTCTTTCAATAACAACTCTACCATACACATACACTTTACGAGGTGTTATATATATATATATATATATATATATATATATATATATATATATATATATATATATATATATAAATGCATCCAGGGAAACTAGTAGTTTTCAAAGCAAATAACATACCGCCACCAGTCGGGAATCGAACCTGATTCATTTAGACAGCCTCCCAGAATGCTAAACTATCGACGCCTTAGTGTGCTACGCCATGCTACAGATGTAGTGTGGTGTGGTGGCGTGTGTGTGTGTGTGTGTGTGTGTGTGTGTGTGTGTGTGTGTAAAACACCCTTGTATGTATTTAGTGTTAAATGCTTATGTTTTTTTTTATTTGTTAATTATCCTCTTGTTATAATTTTATATAGCTGTGAGCCCTGAGTGACCTACAGGGTCAGAGCCCAAAAAATATCTCAGTTACTGATATGATAACAGATATATATTTATCCAGTGTAAAGTAGCACAGTAACACAAGGATACACACAAGACCGATGGGCTAGGCCTTGTGTGTATCCATATGTATTCATATAAATTCCCTATGTATTCATATGTATTTCTCTTGGGTCTTAAAGAGGCTAAGGGGAATACATATGAATACACAACATATTATTAAAAAAAATATTTCTTTGACCCACCACTTTAGGATATTCCCTCAAAATATTTATGCAGCAGGCGAGAAATTCTGGGAAATATCAGATAATCGCATTTTCAAGATCATCTTTGCAACGCGTTATAGACAAGTCTCGCCTCTACTGCGAAATGAAAATGGAAAAATAATGAATGTTCGTCTTACCCGAGTTCCAAATGTTGCTAATCATGAAAAGTTTGGGAGGAAAGTTCTGCAATAAAGCTCAGGATTATTGTCAACAACTCACAATATACTTCAGTAGTGATAGATGTTGCTTGCAATAACTGTACCAATGACACTTGCGAATATATATGAATATATATATATATATATATATATATATATATATATATATATATATATATATATATATATATATATATATATATATATGCATGCAATAAGATCACAGAAAAACAAATGATAAACAACCATTGTGAAAAAATAGTGAAATTCCAAGCGTTTTCGTGATTTCTCACATTATGATAATGTGAGAAATCACGAAAGCGCTTGGAATTTCACAATCTATTTAGCGGTTGTCTTGTGCGCACGCACGCGCGCGCGCACACACACACACACACACACACACACACACACATACAGGTTAAGGGAAATCGGCCTGACGTCACTGGAGGACAGGAGGGTCAGGGGAGACATGATAACGACATACAAAATAATGCGAAGAATTGACGAAGTGGACAGAGACAGGATGTTCCAGAGATGGGACACAGAAACAAGGGGTCACAATTGGAAGTTGAAGACTCGGATGAGTCAAAGAGAAGTATTTCTTTAGTTATAGAGTTGTGAGGAAGTGGAATAGTTTAGCAAGTGATGTAGTGGAGGCAGGAACCATACATAGTTTTAAGACGAGGTATGATAAAGCTCATGGAGCAGGGAGATAGAGGACCTAGTAGCGATCAGTGAAGAGGCGGGGCCAGGAGCTACGACTCGACCTCTGCAACCACAAACAGGTGAGGCGAGTACAGTCAAAACAGTGTAAGCCACTGAATTGTTTCCTCGTCTTTGCTCTTCCTTCCTTTCTCCCTCCCTTCCTCCCTTCCTTTCTTCCCTCCTTCCTTCTTTCCTCCCTCCCTCCCTCCCTCCCTTCCTCCCTTCCTCCCTTCCTCCCTCCCTCCCTCCCTCCCTCCCTTCCTCCCTCCCTCCCTTCCTCCCTCCCTTCCTCCCTCCCTCCCTTCCTCCCTCCCTTCCTCCCTCCCTCCCTCCCTCCCTCCCTCCCTTCCTTCCTTCCTCCCACTTTCCCTCCCTCCCTTCCTCCCTCCCTCCCTCCCTTCCTCCCTCCCTCCCTCCCTCCCTTCCTCCCTCCTTCCCTTCCTTCCTCCCTCCTTCCCTTCCTTCCTCCCTCCCTTCCTTCCTTCCTTCCTTCCTTCCTTCCTCCCTTCCTTCCTTCCTTCCTTCCTTTCCTCCCTCCCTCCCTCCCTCCTTCCCTCCTTCCCTCCACTCCTTCCTCCTTTCGTTCCTTCCTTCGGTCCTTCCTTCATCCCTCTCCCCTACACTTGTCTCCATCTTCCTTACCTTCTTTTTATCTGTGTTTCTCATCATCTTTTTTCCCCATATCTCCACCTTTTCCTCCTCCTCCTCCTTCCTCCTAGCTTAACTTCCCTTTTCTCTCACTTCATCCCTTCATTCCTTTTCCACTCCCTCTATTAATCAATTTTCATTCTTTTCACCAACTGTACCTTTCCATCTTCCTCTCTCCTGTCCACCTCTCATTCTTCCCCTCTTGTTCCTCTTCCTTCCATGCCTCTTCCTTCCATGCCTCTTCCTTCCATGCCTCTTCCTTCCATGCCTCTTCCTTCCATGCCTCTTCCTTCCATGCCTCTTCCTTCCATGCCTCTTCCTTCCATGCCTCTTCCTTCCATGCCTCTTCCTTCCATGCCTCTTCCTTCCATGCCTCTTCCTTCCATGCCTCCTCTTCCTCCCCCTTGTCCCCCTCCTATGCCTCCCTTTCCCCTACTTCTACTACTACGTCTTCCCCTCCTCCCCACCTCTGAAAGCAGTCCATTACCATCAACCCTCCCCTCCCCACATCAATCCCTCACCACTATCAAAGCTTTCCTCCTCCACCCACCCTATCTTTTTTACCTCCCTCTCTCCCCCTCTCTCTCCCTCTCTCTCCCTCTCTCTCCCTCTCTCTTTCCTCACCTCCTCCATGCCTCTCTCCCTCTCCCTACAGTGTGATACTCTTATCCTTATAGTTCTTTCCCTGTCAAAATATCAGAGATAAAAACGCAAGCTCGCTCTCTCTCTCTCTCTCTCTCTCTCTCTCTCTCTCTCTCTCTCTCTCTCTCTCTCTCTCTCTCTCTCTCTCTCTCTCTCTCTCTCTCTCCAGTCAAAGACATTTTAAAAACCTTATCTATACAGTTTATTTTTTTATGGTATTTGCACTTTATCGGAAAACAGCCCCGGAAAATATTTTTTTCCTGACCCTGAATGATATCTGCGTTGCTTGGCAAATATTGACCATCATTTGTGTGTTCTTTTGGCAATTCACACTCGTGTAGACGAGGTAAGAACTTTAAAGGTCACGTTCCCCTGTCTTCTAATATGTTATTTTTCCCCCTTATAATCTACCTTGTATATAATTACTATTGCATTCATGTTATAACTTAGCAAATCTTTGAGGACAGTTGTGTTGCAGATAAATGTGTCTGCAACTGTGTTGCAAAGGTCTGAGCAAAGCTTAGACCTTTGCAACATAACTGTCCTCAAAGATTTGTTAAGTTATACCATGAATTAAGGAAAGATCCTGGACTTCACCTTACGAAACAGACAAAGGAAATGCGGTAGTAATTATGGACAAGGTAGATTATATTGGGAAAATAAACGTTATGTTAGGAGACAGGGAAACTCAGGGGCCTCTTAAGCCAGCAGACTGCGGTGGACAGAGATAGAGAGACAAGGGGATAGACAGATTAAAGCAGAGAAGCAGAAAAGAGAGAGAGAGAGAGAGAGAGAGAGAGAGAGAGAGAGAGAGAGAGAGAGAGAGAGAGAGAGAGAGAGAGAGAGAGAGAGAGAGAACGAAGGTATTGCATAAAACAATGAAAAAGACGAATTTCAGTGTACTGAATGTAAATTCAGATGTGGAAAAATTTACTGTTTTTCATTGTATTGTACCTTGACTCGAGAGAGATCTGACAGGTTTCTATACTGTATTGTTATTCTCCTCCCCCCTCTCTCTCTCTCTCTCCCTCCCCCCTCTCTCTCTCTCCCTCCCCCCTCTCTCTCTCTCCCCCCTCTCTCTCTATCCCCCTCTCTCTCCCCCTCTCTTCACCCTCTCTCTCTCTTCCCCACTCTCTTCCCTCTCTCTCTCTCTTCCCCCCTCTCTCTTCCCCCCTCTCTCTCTCTTCCCCCCTCTCTCTCTCTCTCCCCCTCTCTCTCTCTCTTCCCCCCTCTCTCTTCCCCCCTCTCTCTCTCTTCCCCCCTCTCTCTCTCTTCCCCCTCTCTCTCTCTCCCCCCTCTCTCTTCCCCCTCTCTCTCTCTTCCCCCTCTCTCTCTCTTCGCCCCTCTCTCTCTCTCCCCCTTCTCTTCCCCCTCTCTCTCTCTCTTCCCCCTCTCTCTCCCCCTCTCTTCCCCCTCTCTCTCTCTTCCCCCCTCTCTCTCTCTTCCCCCTCTCTCTCTCTCTCTCCCCTCTCTCTTCCCCCTCTCTCTCTCTCTCTTCCCTCTCTCTCTCTCTTCCCCCTCTCTCTCTCTCTTCCCCCCTCTCTCTCTCTTCCCCCTCTCTCTCTTCCCCCCCTCTCTCTCTCTTCCCCCCTCTCTCTCTCCCTCTCTCCCCCCCTCTCTCCCCCTCTCTCTCTCCCTCTCCCTCTCTCTCCCCCTCTCTCCCCCTCTCTCTCTCCCCCCCCTCTCTCTCTCCCCCCCCTCTCTCTCTCTCTCTCCCCCTCTCTCTCTCTCTCCCTCTCTCTCTTTCTCCCCCCTCTCTCTCCCCCTCTCTCTCTTTCTCCCCCCTCTCTCTCCCCCTCTCCCCCCTCTCTCTCCCTTCTCTCTCTCTCTCGTCTCTCTACAAGAAAAAAAGGCCAGTGGAGATGTAAATAAAGGCCCTCACTGTCAAACATGAATGTAAAATGGCTGGCTTTGAGCAGATGTTCTAATAAAAAGCAGAAACAATATTGGCACTTAATAATAACGGTAGAATTACCGGCAAAATGTTAAGTAAATCGACACAAATGAAACTATTGTAACATTTCACTATCTCAACGTTTCGTTCTCCAGGAGTCTGACAAAGCTCCTGGAGAGCGAAACGTTGTCACAGTAAAATATTAGTTGCATCTGTGTCGACTTGCGTAACAAAATCAGTCCTGGAGAGTGTGGAGAGACGGGACACTCAGCAATAACTGGCAGAAAATAACTAATTTTCGTCAACTCAGCAGTGAAATTCATTTTTTTCCATGGGGAGTTGGTGGCTACGAAATTTTAATTCGAATCTAAATAAATCTGACACAAGAATAACTAACTGAAGTTTTTATCGTATTAACATATAGAAACACTGAAACACTCGAGGCAGACGCAACTCAAATGTGGCAAACCTGTTTTTACAACAGTTATAGAACACTGACAGACTGTAGTGTGTTAAACACAAATATTTAAGACACTATTGGACAAACGCTTTGCGATTCAATTACAGTACAAAGGAGTACCTGCACTCTCAAACTTTTCTTTCCAGTGACAGATTCCAGAGTGACAGTGACAGATTCCAGAGTGACAGTGACAGATTCCAGAGTGAAAGTGACAGATTCCAGGGTGACAGTGACAGATCGGTTTTGAACAAATAACTGAACACATGTTCAACATGTGTCTGAGTTTTTCATGTTGTAGGTGCTGTGAAGCATTTATGGAAGGGATTCCTCCAGTCCCTTCCATCCCCCCTTCTCTTCCTCCCTTTCCCCTTTCTCATCCTCCTTCCGTCCCTTGCCTTCCTACTTTTCATCACTCCCCCTGCCCATCTTTTCTCTCTTTCCTCTCTTTTTATCCATCTATCACCTTACTTTCCTCTCCTTTCCCCTTCCCTCTCCTATTTCTACGTTTTCCCCCCTCCTCTACACCTTTTCTCTCCTTCGCTTCATCAACTTTCCCTTCCCCTCTGTACTTTCCTTCTGGACTTTTCTTCCACAGACCCTACCTTAATAGACACATTTTCCCTGATTTAAATCTTGTGGAGAGACCCTCTGCCTTTTTCATGGAGAAGGTGAGTACCAGAAGTAATACGAGGTAACTAAAGCGAAGTGATAAGTGGTAACACTATAGATAGAGGAAGAAACTAGAGTACTGGTGCTTGGTATGACTCACGAAATCGTAATGACACGACTGCAAACAAACCATACCACGGGCGGGGATAGAACCCGCGATCAGAGAATCTCAAAACTCCAGACCGTCGCGTTAGCCACTGGACCTGCTAGCCACAATAAGATTCGTCCTAACTAGGTATATTTCTACACCATAGGAAGGTTAGCATAGGCACCACTGTGACCACAAATGCAAGTTTTTACAGACGAATCTCCAGTTAGCGTGGCCGTGGAGATTCGTCTGTAAAAACTTGTATTTGTGGTCACAGTGGTGCCTATGCTAAACTTCCTATGGTGTAGAAATATACCAAGTTGGACGAATCTTATTGTGGCTAGCTGGTCCAGTGGCTAACGCGACGGTCTGGAGTTTTGAGACTATGACCGCTGGTTCTATCCCCGCCCGTGGTATGGTTTAATCGCTAGGTAACAGGTGCTCAGTATTAGTTGCTAAGCAACTATTTAACGTGATGGAGCTATGTACCCGTGGATAAGCATCCAGTAACGTATCGCAGTTACGTTCTAGTAGATAAGCATCCAAATTATTATCATAACTAAGCGCTATACCCATGAGGGTCATACAGCGCTGCAGGGTAGGATGTGCGAAAGGTTTAATATGCTTGATGGGAAACTATAGAGGGTGGAGAGTATAACAGAGATAGAGGTAGTAAGAGCGGTGTGAGGCGCTAAAGAAAGTATAATCAAAATTTGTGTAATAAATATGTTGCTGTGAAAAAGTCAAGGAGGGAGTGTAAGGCGGGGCCGTCGGCGAGGAGGGAAGATAAGGGCATTAGAGCAGTGGCTATCAGAGCTCTTTAGGGTTGGGGTGTGGCATGCTACGAGTATGTTATATTGTATTCGACGTATATCACACATCCATATAGGCTTGCCCTCCCGACCAGAGAACCAGGTGTTAAAAGTATAATGAGAAGGGACCCTGTCGTTATGGTAGTACCTTAATTCAACTAGCTAATCACAAGGAAACCCGCCAAATTTGTGATGTATTACAAGAGTGATTCAACTTCGGCAGACTTACCTCCCAGCCTGGGTGCAACTGTTCTCACAGTTTGTTTTGCTTGCATTTGCCTTATTGTACATCTTCTCTCAACAAACCGGCCGTATCCCACCGAGGCAAGGTGGCCCAAAAATAAAAACAAAAGTTTCTCTTTTTAACTTTAGTGAAATTGTACATATCCAATGTATATATTGTCATACCTAATTACTATTTAGTGAAGGATATGTAAGTATTTACTCTGTTGTCTTTTTTATCGTTCCTACGTGGTTATCGTGCTACAGCCAGGTGTGCAGGCCATTAGACTACACCTGCGTTCATAAAATATCAGAGGAAATGGGCATCACTCCGATCGGTCAAAAATGGAACATTCACCTCGGCCAGTTAAGTCGGTTCAGCCAGATATGGCAAGTTGCTTTCAAGGAGATAACGTGAGATTTCCAAGACAGCCGTCGATCAAACAGAAGACCGAGAAATCTGACCGTATCACGGCTGGGAATCGGGAAACATACAGGCATAACGGGGTATTAGAGACAACAGAACGTCTAGTAAAAGTAATCTGGTGCTTTTTACTCCCAGAAAATTTAAACCCATAAGTAGTGGCCTAATGGGGAACATGGTTTAATAGCGTTCTGGAGAGGCGCTGCTACTAGGTGGCAGTCTGCACAAGCTATAGCAAAGTCAACAACATAGTGATGACCAAATATTTGATGGAAGAACAGAGGTCAGATCATTAAAAGTTAGTGGAAAAAAAAGTGGTGCTTAGGACACAATCCTGAGGAGCACCTTTAGGTCAGTGGTATCAAAAGCGACATGAGGAACTTCGGTACCAGAGGTTAGCGACGAAATGTTACCTGAAGAAGGTACCGGCTTGTTAGAGAGGTCTGAAGAATGGTCTAAAGATGAGGCAGGGTCTTGAGGGGCTGCCGCAGGAGAAAGTGGTCCAGGAGGAGGGATGTCATGGATATTAGAATCCATGGTTTTCTTTTTGTTAAATGGGTACTTGGAGAGGTAGCTCCTAGGAGGAACGAAAGCTTTAGCCACCGTGGCCTGATGGTTAAAGCTCTCGCTTCACACGGCGAGTGTCTGGGTTCGATTCCCAGCGAGGGTAGAAACATTGGGCGTATTTCTTTACACTGATTGTCTATGTTCCCCATCAGTAAAATGGGTACCTGGGTGTTAGTCGACTGATGTGGGTCGGATCCTGGACAGAACTGACCTAATTTGCTGGAAATGCTCTACATAACAAGCGGCTTTCTGTAAAGTAGTATGTCATTGATTTCAGCTAGGCCTGTATACCTTGTATACAGGCCTAACTGAGGGCCGGTAATGCAGATGCGGCGTGGAACCCGTGCCCTGCACTATGCGGCATGGAACCTGTCCCCCACTCTACCCTTCACACACTGGTAAACCTCACATCCACCGAGCCACCTCGGCGGACAACAGTGACGGTGGTCGGAAGCCTGCCACAAGGCTTACCTCCTTCAGCCACCACCTCGAGCAACCAACAGGCAGCCTCCAGAAATGCACTCGTCACCCAAAGGACACCATAAGCTGCTCTCCTGGACTCCAGAGGGTGGTTCGGAGCATCCAGATTACATGGTAAACACCACACCAAGGGCCTTAACAGAATGGGATGGACAACGACACCCTTTTCCAAGCCTAGGAGCTAGAAAAGTGATGAGGAAAGGAGGGATGGGAAGGCTGGGGCAGGGAAGGGAAGAGTAAGAGTAGTTAGGTTAGGTCGGAGGAAAACCGAATGGTCCATTTCCTCAGAGTTATAACCTCCTCACCACGACAAGCGACCCTTGAAGAGGATAAGCATCCAGTGACGTATCGAAGTTACGTTTCCAAGTTACGTTCCATAGCTAAGTATTACGTACTCGTGACTAACCATTACGTACTCGTAGATCAGAATAAATAAAAACGAAAGGATCATATTTTCATACAGCATAATTGTAAAATTAGTAAGAGCCTAGGATGTGTTTACATACGCTTTACGGATCAGGGCTCTGTGTTACGCATTAAAAGAGTCAGTTAGAAGTCTTTAAGTACCTGTAAATCTTTTTTAACCGAGTGCTATTCAAATCTGGAAACATTTTTGCAAAATAGTTAGGGTGAAGGATCGTAGCGATGATGGTTTAATCTATAAACGGTGCAGTGATGATGCTGTTTTCTAGTTTTAACTATTGTATGCAACACAGAATGCCCCCAGAAACAATGCCTCGGCTACACACTTCTTACTATACTCGGACTTGTGACTTAAATGCATAAATAATTGGCAGAATATGAAAGGCAACGGTAAATAGTGAATTGTACTGATACATTCATTCTAAGTATATCTTTTTTTTTTTTAAAGAACTTGGGAATGTTAATAGGGACTTGGGTAAAAGTAAACATCAAGGCTCAACATTATCGTGTTGTGTCAATGTTGTCATGTAAATGGTTTACAAAACTGACAAGTTGAAGAATTAGACATTTTTGCAGCATCTGGGAATCGTTATTGTGGAAGCGTTACTCCAACAAGTGGCTCCCTGAGACCGTTGGAAAAAAAAATAAGGAGGCAATCAGTCCCTCAGCCTGGAGTCGATATATTGATGAATTCTTCTGAATGAGGGATTCGACTTTTTGTAAATCTCCTCCAGACATGAAGAGAGTAAACAACTCATTTAGATAGGAAAATGTACGACAGCTTCATGTGAAAGCTCTCGAGGAGGTATCATCAGCGAGTTTTAGTTAGGCTGTAAACAGAGGAATATCGTAGTGTTTTTCAAATCACATTCTCATATTCTTGATCCTTATTAAAATCTGTTAAAGAATATTACAAGCATTTCATACTTGTTTCTATAGAAAACATACTGTGTGTATCCTCGTTTTTGTCTGTGTTTTTTTCCCTGCAAGGGTTTATTTTCGATTTATTATACTCGGTGTATATGAGCTTAAATATGAAACCTTAAGTATGTTGCTACAAGAACACCACCTAAAGTGGAGAACTTAAGGGATACCTAAAGTATACAAGGTAAGTACATGACCTTAAGTACACAACTTGAAGTGAGCGAGACACTACTCATGCTAGTGAACAAACATGAGCTGGAAACTTTAGCAACATCTTTATAGCGCCCCAAGCAAGACAAAATGTATATCAAGAAATCCTGGAACGAACACAAACACGGACCAAAACTCAAACAAGCACAAAAAAGGTCATTATTGGCGAAACAAACACACAGGAATTCGAGCAAACTTTGCACAAACACATAGTTTTACAGGCAGGCATAAAAACTGGCCCGGCTCGCCTGTGTGTACACTCCATTAATTAGCAGAACTGTGTAGCGCTCTGAGTGAGACAGCCAGAGATGCTGGGAGATGGGGGAGATGGGGGAGAGGGATGGTGTGGGTTAGAGAGGGAAGGGAGTAAAGATGGAGAAGGTGGGAGAGGAGGAGGAGGAGGAGACGGGGAAAGGGAGGGTAGGGTGAATTCTTTTTTACATTAATATATCTGCCGTTTAAAATAAACGGCAGATATATTATGTAAAGAGCTTCGTAAAATGTCTTGAGATAAAGAGCTCTGCTTGTGTTCTACAACATTTAGATATAGATTTTTGTAAATAGAATGTGGGTTGTTAAGGGTGTAATAAAATTTTAATCAGGGAGGAATAATCTTAAACTTCTTAATTTGTGATTAAATGCGATTTTAGTGAGAGGGAAATGGTGAGAGAGAAAAATGAGATAGGAAAAGAGCGAGAGTGAAGGATGAGATATTAAAGAGATTAGTTGAAAAATAATGTCACTTATTTTTGGGTACCTTCCAAGGTTCGACAGTAACACCTTCCTTAAGACAATGTGTCGTTCTTATAACTAATCAAGTCACAGAATGGGATTCTAACCTAAAGCATATCTACAGGTCGTTCCTTGATCAGTGTGCGATCGAATTATTACGATTTCGTGAATCCTCGTAGCTCTATGTACAGGGGAAAATAAGATGTAAAGTGGTTAGGAATGTTTCTTAAAAATCATTTTATTTCACGGAATTATACCTGATGGTTTGGGGTTGGCCCTCTCTCAAGGGTCTCCTGAGGCTGTCTTGCATGACCTGACCCTGCAGGTAGCTGCTTCGCCAAACAGGGCTGACGGAATTATGCATGATTATTTCCTCCTCTGTGTAGCTGGATACTGGGATCTCTTGTTGGGTCCCACACGGAAACCAAACTGAATTCTTTTGGAGGCTGTCGTTTGATTATTCGACCATGTCGACTGCCTACCCTCATTAAACGGCACTAAGAGGATTGATTAGAGCCTTTTTAACCTGTCACATTCATATCACTACACTGCACTAATGTTCGTCAGTTTCCGTCCATAAGTTAGCAATCTTTATTCCTGCGTCTGCCAAGACATCCATCGTCAGACTGTCAGCAACTATTTCACTACCATGAACTTATAAGTAGTTAAAACCACAGACAAGAGCTCACTGGAGCGAATTCCTTCTCAACATCTGGGTTAATTTATTGTTGTGACGTCGCGTACGTCCTGCCTCCATCAGTGTTCCGTTAACTCTCATAGCCCGCTGATAAATCATCCGAGGTCACATATTGTCAGGATTACTTTAGCATCCCAAGGCAGAGTGACCACTGCCTCAGTACTCTCTCGCTCAGCTATTGACTGACCAGGACATTGTCACAAGCGTCTTGCAGAGCTAAATGCTGACACCAAAGTATTCTTAATCGCTGCAAACATTTGTCATTGTTATTCTTATCCATGTCAAAGCCTGAATATTCCTGAGCTTTTCAACTTCATTTATAAATGGTTAAAAACCTATTATCTGAATTATCTAATATCACTAAGAGTTTCTTTGAGGAAACATCTCGGGAATGGAGTCCTAACCTCGGTTGGTGGGAAACTAGAGAGAGCTCCGGTATCTAAGTTACAGACCAGAAGTCAATGAAAACGAGAGATTGCTACCAGTCATCAGCTGTCACGGGGAAATAGTGTGGAGTGTTACAGAGCAACATGGCATTCCTCTGTATTGTTTCAGAGTCCGAGTTCAGCGCATGGAAGGGGGTTTTATTTCTCAAGGAGGAAAATAAGACACTGAAAATTCTACCTAATTCGTACCTTCACTGATGATGATGAAGAGGTTGAGATTAAACTTGATGATCCACAGGACGAAGCTAATTTGATGGGTGATGTATGGGAGAAAATTCTCACCCACAATAACAGTCGTCGATTTAGTAATAATCACTATCAGCTGATCAATGAATGGAGAGATGAGAACTTGGATGATCTACAACCACTACCTTCCATCGATACATCAACTCTTGAAGATACACACCCGCTTACTAGACCTATTACATTACTCGAGATGAGTCAGGTTATTGGAAGAATGCGAAATAGAGCCCCTGGCCTCTCTGGAATAACAATGAAACAAAGTTCCTACACAGAAATTGTAAACAGTCTTTGGTTAATATCTTTAATGCCATCTTGGCCTCCGGACATTTTCCTGTGGTTTTTAAGACTGCTAGGATGATCTTTCTTGCTAAACCCAATAAAGACATCCATCAACCAGGGAACTATAGACCTATATCTTTACTTGAAGTCACTGGGAAAGTTCTTGAGAAAATCATTTCCAACTCCAACAGACTGAACTAATATATGGAGTTTAATCACTTTTTTACTGAAAAACAGTTTGGCTTTAGGACACAGAGGTTCCCATCATGCAATAAATATTATTTATGATACTGTAGCGAGTCTGAAACATCAGGGCAATCTTGCCCTAATTGCCACCAGAGATGTTCATAAAGCTTTTGATAGCTTATGGCATGATGGTCTTATATACAAACTTATTGACCTAACTGACCATAACTGAACATTTCTCAGATTTATATATAACTTCTTAACTCAAAGAAAAATCATTCCTACCTTTCATGGCAAGTCAACAGAGCCTTTTATACCGACAGCTGGTGTCCCACAAGGTTCTTGTCTTAGTCCAATTCGATTCAATATTTATGTGAATGATCTTCCTTAGAGTTTAATGATATTATTATAACGCAATTTGCAGATGTCATCCATGATGTCTCATCAACTCCTGTAACAGGAAAATACAAGTATGAAAGAGTCATAGAAAAAATGAATATTGAACTTCGTCGAACATCCAATTGGGAAAAGAAATGGAGAATTACGACCAACCCTGACAAAGTCCTAGTTAGCACGATAGGATGTTTTGCATCAACCATCGAAGATAAGGGGGGTATCTCCATCAAAGGAACACCTGTAGCCATTAGAAATCCTAACAAGATCTTGGGATATGAAATAGACAGGCTGCTCCACTCAACACTCAACATCTCATGTAAATAAAAAGATCAACATAGCCAAAGCCGGTCTTTGCAGTCTCTTTAGATTTAATCAAGCCCCTACATATGTCAAAAAACATCTGTATAAAATGCTGATAAGACCAACACTCGAATACCCATGTGTCCCAATGTCGTTAACAGCAAAGACCAACATGCTAAAGTTGCAACGGATCCAGAATAGAGCTCTCCGCTTTATTACGGGCACCAGGAGGAGACAGTCAAAATGGCAGATTTACATGTACAACAGGATATTACTGCCTTAAATGTACGCCTTGATACGCTGAAGTAGAAACAACTCTATGCAATGCAAGAACTCTACATGCCAGATAGAGAACATCCTCTCCAAGTTGAAAATACCACTGATTATATCATCAATACTCCTCCTCACAGGACACAAAGAATGACTCTCCCACAGAGGCTGCGTCGCTTCATCCATAAAGACGATTACCATCGACCAATGATCTTGAGCAACCTCCCTGCAGATGAAGATGATTGGGTAACACCAGAACCCTTCTATGTCTACTAAGGAAATCATCGCCCCCAATTAGGGAGATATCTTGTATAACATTTCTACTGTTAAAATTATGCTACATATACTATGGCGGGACACCACCTTGAAAGAAGCTAAGGTGTCAAGTAATTCTTTACGAACTGTCCACACAATTACTGCCTTGATTGTCGTTTAAATATTCGTTGTGCAATCGCAAAAAAAAAAAAGAAAAAAAAAATTGCAACTTGTATATTTACTACCAATTCAGAGTCATGTACGTATATATCTGTTATATCTATGTGACTGATGGGTTAGTATTATACCCCTTCAAGAATATTTTATTATTCCACATACACTTTTTAAATTGCACCAAAGTGGTTGGGCCACTTACCTTTTATATCCTACCTCATTCCCCACTCCCACCTTTTTCCAATATTTCTATCCTTATCCATCTTACCAAAGACTCTGGTCATAAGAAGAAGTCGAAGATATCGTCTGTACCTGTATCTTACTTATCAGCTTGCCGGTATTATATACCGTTATTTTATTCACACTGTCAGACATTGCAACACAACGGTATCTAAGTACAGAGAAAAATCTTCGACAACCTTATTGTCTGACCACTAGTTACGTGTGAGAAAGGCTGGATTTAAGAGTGACCTACCAGAAGTTTTGCTGTACTGCCTCTTAATTATTACATTCTTACTAGTAGTGGGCCCCGTATCTTCTGTGCCAGTAAATAAATATGTCCATTCTGACGCGTCAGCATCACGTTGTTTCATACTATGGAGAAGAACTCTTCTCCAGACTGAGGGACTGACCACCATAAAACTACTACTTTCAGGGTGATGAACTGATTATATCATCTCCTAGCTTTTTCTGCCTCCTCTGTACTCGACTGAAGAAGTCTACCGTGAGAGCTAAAAGTTTCGGGATCAGTATACCTAACTGTTGTACGTGTGTGTTATCAACTTGTCGGTTTTGTATACCAATATAAGAAGAGATATGCAGTTCCTCCCCATTATTGTGGGATGCAGCCTCCTCCCCTCTCGTTGGAGGCGAATTCCTCGCCACGAAAGATAAGGATGATGGAGAGGGGAAGAGCGAGAGAAGGATGTGAGAGGGGAAATAGCTGAAAGGGTGAAAGAATGAGGGGGGAGAGAGAGAAAAAGAGAGAAGCATAAAGAAAAAGTAGAGAAATTGCAGGGAAGATGGATAAAAAAAAAAATAGGTGGATAAGGTGATAGGAGAGCAACCATGAGCATTATCACTCTGGCCGGAGCCTTCACAAGACCATCCCTCCAGCACTTTCTTGCTCCCTCGCTCCACTCCATCACTCCATCACTCTCGCACTCCATCACTTTCGCGCTCCATCACTTCCAAAGAGATACGAAGCCAACTGAATAAAGAAAATCGTGGCTCACAGATGGCCACAACTCGGCCTTCTGTTCAGGTTGTAATGAACTGAGAAGACTTCTATGTTTTTTTTTTTTTTAATTCTTGGGGCTTTAATCTTTCAGCCGGTATTTTAGAAGATGACAGAATTTTGAGATGTGTCAAAACTTCGGATCGATTTGTCGTATATTGATCGTTTTCGTGTTATAATTTATATTTTTGGAATTTATAAATCCAAATGAAAACCACATTTATTCCATTGATCAGTAGTTTATCTTGTTTTGTCGTAGGTATTGAAAAAACTCTTAAATTTCTTTCACTTTTCTACATATTACTCTTTTTCATTAAAATTCGCATTTCTGATTCACGAGTCATTAATTTCAATCATTGACTATGAACATATATTTTACCGTTCACCATTAAATTATTCATTTGCAATGTGAGTTCGTATTCAGGTTTTGATCTAGCAAAGTCATGTGTCACTCGAGTGGGTAGTTTTTTTTTTCCAGTTACCTCATCTCCAGTTACTGATCTTACCACAGTGTATTCAGCTTGGCAGAATTTTTAAACCGTTTCATCTCTCACCATCTTGTGTACCAATATTTTGTCTAGTTTCTTCATGCTCTCATGACATCGTCAGGAATATTCAAAATTTATATAATTCTGGAGAACATTCACTATGGCTGAGGTTGTTCTTCCCTAAGAGGTTAGGTCTTCTAGCAGTGATAATGGCAGAATTACCGACGAAATGTTAGGTAAAAGGACACAGATGCCACTAAAGTGACATTTTATTGTGACAACGTTTCGCTCCTGGAAAGCTAAACGTTGTCATATTTTTCTTTTAGCAGTACTATAGTGGATGCACTTGTAGATTATAACATTTTTGGGGGATGAACACTGTTCAGGCAGTGTTGAACAGGACGTCTGCTTATTGAAGGATATATTTATTATTCTTGATGTGCTGGAGACAACTAAGTTGATAACTGAGACACTTATACAACATTTGGGAATCTATATTTTGGGAGCGCTTCTCTAGCCAGTGGCTTCTTCAGTCCAATGTAGAGAACGATGGAAATTGAGGAGGATTTTGAGGTAATCAGTCCCTCAGCCTCGAATTTGTGTGCTCAGTCCATCAGTTTCAGATAAGTGACTTCAATGATGTACACAAGAGCAAATTAGCTATTGGAGTGACAGCCATCCGAATCTGAATAGCCTTTTCTAGTGTAAGATGGTATAACAAGCTTTCTCACAATTCTCATAACTTCTGCTATTACTGCCGTTGCTACTACGACTACTATTACTTATACAACCACTTTTCCTGCTATTAACACACTTCTCAGTCAAGTGACAGCCCCTCATAGCTGAAGCCCCTGATCTCAAGATTCAGTAACCACTGCGAAAGGCCTTATGGCATTTCAGTTTTCGTTGTTTTTATTCCCCACAAGCATCCTCGAAGACGCTGGGTCTGTGTTCTAAGGCATTATGTTTGGTCGAGTCCGATATTTGCAGCATTTTCTTGAAAGAGTGTATCGTTTTTTGACAAAAACCATCACCGAAGCTTCTATTGCATTTTCTCCGAAATTTCACAGTTGTTGTTTCAAGGTACTGAATCTGAATGTGTTTTAAATAGCATTTCACATCCTAGTCAAACTGGATAGAAAGGTCTATTGGGAAATTTATTTTAGGCTGTAAGTGTTTTGTTTCTCCTAGTAACTTATGCTATTATCTGCCGTGTTATCATGAATATCTTACTGGAAATATACGAATTACTAACTCTAGAAAATATTGTAGATACTACAGCATGTGCTACATTTACGTAAATTTGAAGAACAAGAAATTAACTCCAATTAGCGGGTCGTCATACGACTTCAAATGTCAGATAAAACTTGTTACTTAATAGAAAAAGATCACGTTACTCATCCAGGAACATATTTACACAGGTACATTATGTACTATATATAAATAAAGAATTCTCTCGAGTCAACAATTAGGTATAAACTGTATGGATGTTAACCTGAACCAGTCTTTCTGGAGCCTCGAACCCAACAGTCTTTCTGGAGCCTCGAACCCAACAGTCTTTCTGGAGCCTCGAACCCAACAGTCTTTCTGGAGCCTCGAACCCAACAGTCACTGAAGAGCTAGATTTGACTATTACTGAATCCGTATTCAATAAATATTTCTCCAATCTCTTAGTTGATTTTTTTTATATTAAGTGTACAACCTCGTTTATACTAGACCACTATATTCACGAAGTGTCAAAAAACCCAACTCTGGCTCGTATAATATACGAGATTACAGGTGAGGCATGAATACCGTCAATAAAACACCCTTAGAAAAAGGCTTTTCGCTCAGACTCTCACAAGTGGTGACGTTCCTGATTTATCGTCGACTTCATTGTAAAATTAACCCACTCAGCATATCTTTGCTTTTTATTGTCAGACCTGTAAATAACCGAACGAACATTATATCATGTTTCACTCCCGTCCTGTTGTAGCAAATATTTATCGCAGCTTCATTATGATGGTATATTCATTTTATTGTAACATGCAAAAAAATAAGTAGTTACTCCATGAAAATAATTTGCATCCATAATGCAGATGATTATAGCTACGTATTCTAACTTGGAAATTATTTCCACACTAGCTGCCGACAGTAATGGAGAAAAGACAGAGGTGCAGAGCCTTTATCGTGGCAGCATATCATTTTATGTAGAAGTCAGTAAGAAGTCTATGACAGAGTGAAATGTCGTCACGGTAGGAAAACCTCCTTTATACCTGTGTCTTCGTTAGTCACACTAGTTTATTGTATATGGCTGAATGGCTGTCAAATTCAGAGCGAAAACCATATGAAGTATCAGGCCCTTGCCCAAATAAGATGGAACTTACACTGATGACAGCAAAGAAATTAGTTACATACTAAAGTTGCAATGTAACTGTGATCAATGAGCCGTTAATCAAACTAAAGGTCAATAATCCGAATAAGATTCCAAACTTTATCTACATCTCCAGAATTTCAAGACATAACCGTAACCAAACTAGACTTTGAAAAAGCCATTGACAACATGCTCATGCACATTGCCACAGGCCCAGGCTGAATGAACTCCATGTTTATCAAAAACTGCAAGAAACCCCTATCACGTGCCTTAAATATTGAATGGAGAGGGAGACTAAACATGGGGATCATCCCACAGTCGTTAAAAACAACGGATGTCGCCCCACTCCTCAAAGGTGGCAGCACTAACATTCCTCTTTCTAAAAATATTTAAGAGAGTTGAAACAAGATCACTAATCACATGGATTTACAACAGTTACACAACCAAGGGTAGCAAGAGTTTACAACAGGTCGCTCCTACCTCTCGCAGCTATTGAACCAGTGCAACATGGTCTTGGATGCACTGAAGGACGAAAAGAGAGATGTAGTACACACAGACTTTGCAAAAGCCTTTGACAAGAACGGCCATGCTGTAATAACGCACAAAATGTGTGCAAAAGGAATAAATGGAAAAGTGAGCAAATGGATTTTCAACTTTCTAACAAACAGAACTCAGAGTAATAGTAAACAGAATTATGTCAAGGGCTGCCTATGTTAGAGGCCTCCCCCCAAAGGCTCAGAACTCACTCCCATCCCTTTTCTCATCTTCTATCAGACTTGGACAAAGATTTAAGTCATAGCACTGCATCATCCTTTGTAAACGATACTAGAAACTGGACGAGTGATAGTCTTCGAGGACCCAACAAATCTTTAAGCTGATATAAACAGTCTTCCAGCGGCCCACATACAACATGATGATTTATGAGGACAATTTTCAGTTACTACTTTATGGAAAAATTTAGAAAATACAATATAGAACGGAGTATAAATCTAATTCTAACCATTCAAGAGAGCGATAAAATAACGTGGAAGACCTAGGAGTTATAATGTCAGAATGTTTCACTTTCAAAGATCACGAAAGTGTCATTATTACAACCACAAGGAAAATAATAGGATGGATAACAAGAACCTTCAAAACAAATGGGTCCTTGAGTCGCTTGTTCTCTCTAGGCTGGAATATTACTTGTACACTAACATCCCCTTTTAAGGCTGGCGGAATTTCAGATCTAGAGAATGTACATGGAACTTTTACTGCATATTTGACTGTACGTTATGGAGCGAAGGAGAGAAAGATACACCATAATTTACACCAGGAAATTCCTTGAGGAAATGGTTCCAAATCAGCGCACAGAAATGACTCCCTACCAAAGTAAAAAGCTCGGCCATGAGTACACTGTTGGACAACACCAAAAAGGGGCCAAGACTTTCCAACAACCTTCACACCAAATTGGACAAGTACCTAAATCCGGGCTGCGATTCGTACGTTGGACTGCGTGTGGCCAGCAATAACAGCCTGGTTGATCAAGCCTGGACAGGGAGGTCTAGTAAGAGAGAGCAGTGGTGGCGTTGACCCTATAAGCATTTTCAAGGTAGGTAGTTGTTATATATATGCACTGAACCTGTAAAATTGACCTGAGGTGTTATCGTACCTCAGCTCAGAGTTCAACCCAGGGGCACCAGCTGTACGGAAACATGCCCAGTTTTTCCACCCGTGCTGAGGATCGAACCATGGACCGTCAATATGCGAGTTGAATGAGCTACCAACGGAGCCACGGGACTTCAAAGGTTTTTTAATGAAATTACAACCTTTACTTCTCCTCTCTGCTCCCTCCACTTTATAATATGTATGTAACGTAATTCAAGGACCAAAATGGAACAGCATAAACAAGACGACGTCTGACAGGAGCAATACTGTTATTGGTGATTTGTATTAAAATATCTTACCATGGAACTTAGCATTCTGCTATGCTGCTTGCAGGTAGACATAGTTTTGTGATCCAGGTGATCACCCATCACTTTTATGGCTATTGAAGAGAGAGAGAGAGAGAGAGAGAGAGAGAGAGAGAGAGAGAGAGAGAGAGCGTGTTTGAGTGCATGAATAAATTAATGAATAACGGAGTGAGGGAGATAAGGAAGACGATGATGCCATTCATATAAAAGATGAAGAAAACTGTGAAAGGATCTCATCTTATACAACGAAATTACGATGCTTATATATATATATATATATATATATATATATATATATATATATATATATATATATATTATATATATATATATATATATATAATATATATAATGTCGTGCCGAATATGTAAAACTGGTTAATTAGCAAGAACTCATTTAAAATTAAGTAGTTTCTGAAATTTTCTTATACGTTTAAAGATAAATATTTTTCATTAATGTTGATGTAAAAATTTACAATTTTGCACCAAAAGAATCTTAGAAAACTTACCTAACCTTATTATAACAAGAACAATTTACTTTAGCCTAACCCAACTAAATATATTTTAGATTTGTTTACAATAATTTAATACTAAACTAACACAGTTGAAGATATTTTTTTCGTTAGGTTCAGAATGATTTTGGCGAAATTATTGCATACAAAAATTTTCGCTTGTCCTATATGGCAAGATGAACGTTGCTATTTAAGCCAAGATCGCAAGTTCTGCCTATTCGGCACGACATATATATATATATATATATACATATATATACATATATATATATATATATATATATATATATATATATAATATAATATATATAACTAATGTTTACTAAATTCAACACATCCTAAATTAAACACACACACACAACTAAAACACACACCGTACAAAATTTTATTCAATATATATTTTGCAGTTTCCAGATTAGTCTTTCATGGGGGAGTGTTGAAAGCTTGGTGGTAATCTAAGTCACTGTAAACTGCCCATCTGATTTACTTCTGTATAATTTCTAACATTCATACAGTCCGTTTGTAACATGATGTATTTGGTATACGAGATTTTCCTCATCTCAACACCTGTACGACGCGTCAACACCTGTACGACGCGTCAACACCTGTACGACGCGTCAACACCTTGTGCTCTTCAGGTGCTGATCTCCATTTGTCCAACAACTCTTTGTTTATTAATTTCAACTTAAAGACATTATGACAATATGTCTTCAAACCCATTAATGACATTTTTTCTGAAGAAAACATTTTTACCTGTATAATCCTAGGGGTTTAGCGCTATGATTTTAATAATCTAAAACCAAAAGCGACATGATTAAATAATCTGGCGGAATTTAGATACATAGTTGCAGTGTTAGTTCTTCCCAGCCAATAATATGCTAACCACATGTGTTTATTAAAAGGTTACTAGATGAATCGGTTTTCTAATCACCATTAATTGATGACTAAGAGTCCATTATAAACTT
>NC_091292.1:60954375-61006875 GCF_038502225.1 Cherax quadricarinatus
GGAATCTTAGAAAACTTACCTAACCTTATTATAACAAGAGCAATTTATTTTAGCCTAACCCAACTAAATATATTTTAGATTTGTTTACAATAATTTTAATACTAAACAAACACAGTGAAATATATTTTTTTCGTTAGGTTCAGAATGATTTTGGCGAAATTATTGCATACACAATTTTTCGCTTGTCCTATATGGCAAGATGAACGTTGCTATTTAAGCCAAGATGGCAAGTTCTGCCTATTCGGCACGACATATATATATATATATATATATATATATATATATATATATATATATATATATATATATATATTTATATATATATATATATACTCACTCTTCTGTGGTATGTTTGTCTGTGGAGTTAGTTTTTCCTATACTCCTCCTTCGATGACTTGTCGCCGATTGTCGACCCCGTAGCAGAGAGAAGAATTGTTCAAGGAGTCGCAGATTTCTTCTCACTTCTACATACATTATTTCAATTATCTTACATTTCACTATGTGAACACGAGCCGACCTGGTGTCTTAGCTAAGCCAAAGCACAATGGCTTCAAAAGGTATTCTTTTGAAAAACACTAACCCCACCTAAACAATCTTGAAGGTTTCGTATCTATCTAGTACAAGAAAACAAGACTTACTGTAACTATTTTTGTATCGTTCGAGTTGTACTTACGTACATATTGAATCTGATAGGGTTGTCTTCAAACAGGGGGATCCATTGTCCAAGGGGTTGTACTCACGTTGTCTCCGTGGTGTTTATAATTCTGTGTAGTTTCACACTGCACTACACTGTATTCGTGGGGTCATCTGCTAATCAGGTTAACTTCACTCGCAGTTCTATATCCAACTGTCTGCAATGGCTTCAAATCTCAGGACATTTATATAGTCACACAGACGTTTTACCGCAATAAATTAGCTTCTTTGGGAAACACTGTTTTGTTAACTGCTCTCTTTTGAGGACACTTCCCACTCAGCAAGCAGCTATTACAAGTGCCGGAGGCACTGTCCTTAACTAGAAATTTTGGTAAGCTGGTCCCCTCTAGCGTTGGATTCGCTGACCTAGAAGAGTCTCAGTGCAAGAAAACCTACGTATTGCACTGGCACTCAGTGGCATTTATAATTAACTGAATAATTATTATTGTGCCGCTTAAAATGCCATAAAATGCCATAGTTACTACTGTCAGTTATGTGTAATAACTGCGTGATTTGTTTACATTTCAAATCACCTCGTTGGAGGTTATTTACTTTAACCCCTAAGTGGGACGTGTTGTTCCAGGAATGTGTTGATTACGGTAGCATAGTTCCTCTCAGCCTTCCTGCAGCCGTATGGAGACAATCTCTCACACACTGACATTAGTTCTCAGATTGGCTGTCAGGCTGGCTGTCAGGCTGGCTGTCAGATTGGCTGTCAGGCTTTCGTATTACCTGTCATACTGTTAAGCTGTCAGACTGGCTAGCATATCAGTAACACACTGGCTGTCAGACTGGCTTTCAAGCTGGCATATTACCTGTCACAATGCTAAAGCTATTAGACTGGCTAGCAGATTAGTAATAGAATGGCTGTCAGACTGGCTTTCCAACTGACAATCAGTCTGGCAGCCAGAATAAACGGGGAGAGGGCGGAATAAACGATAACCTAAGTACAGGAGTAAACGAGAATAGAGAAAGACTAATGGAATGGAGTGGGATGGGGCAGGTGACAACCGGGGTGGAAGCATTAAGAGAGACGAATGGCAGTAGGGACGAGAGAGAGAGAGAGAGAGAGAGAGAGAGAGAGAGAGAGAGAGAGAGAGAGAGAGAGAGAGAGAGAGAGAGAGAGAGAGAGAGAGAGAGTGAGAGTGAGAGAGTGAGAGAGAGAGAGAGAGAGAGAGAGAGAGAGAGAGAGAGAGAGAGAGAGAGAGAACGTTTCTGCATGTATAAGTGTTAAATATTTGTTGATGCAGGTTGCGTCACCTAAAGTAAACTGAAGTTGCGTTTACGCCTTTAACTTACAGCAATGACGTAATAGTAGTGTGTTACGTCTGATATCCCCACGTTAGGCCTTGGTATCCCCCTCCCCGCTCTTGAAGGGAGGCGCTGAGATGTCGGTTATGGGCTCTTGATCCAAGAGAATTAGAGTTATCCTTCCCCTTCCCTACATCAAACCTGATTACCTCCCATCCCCCTGGCACTGCTTGACCCATACGTCTTTAGTGCTTCTCCAAGATAAAAAAAAATCAAGCAATATTCCTAAATGTGAATTCCTGAACGTTGGTCGAACTGATAAGTGGGAGTAGCTGGGTATTAGTTGAACCTACCTAGCATGGCCTGGTAAGCCTACTGTAGTGTTCGTTCGTGCGTGTTTATGAATAAATAGAAAGGTGTCTGGGGTCCCAAGACTGACAGGTCCGGCGCTTTACCGTTTCACAGACGGCTGCTGTATTTATGTTCTGTCTCGTTACCTGAAATGCTGTTCCAGCGTTACTTAGTTTCTGCTTAAGTACTCTGCCTTCATTTGGCAAGTTATTAATTATTGTTCTAAACAAAGGAACCTATTTTCCGGTATATAAGACGCACAACATAATTATTATAACAGAAAATCAGTGATGATATTTAAAGATTAACTACACCTCTTACTTAACGCTAAACCATAACCCTAACCTTGAGTATATAAGGCGCAGGCTGATGTTACAAGACTTGTGGGAAAAAGCACGCCTTATATGCCGGAAAATACGGTATTTAGTGTTCAGACTCTTAAGGTAAATCAGGGAACGGGTGGGGGTTCAACCCATGGCAAGCGAGTCTTAAAACTCACATGCCAGTGCGTTAACCACTCGGCCAGCTGGCTCTAACAAGATTCATCCAACGAGCACTCGTATGCCATGGTTTAAACCTCACCCGTTCCGTGGTGTGTTTACAATAGTATTATGAGTTCGGTTTTGGATCGAAACTCAATCTCTTCTTGTTTCTTAATTTTTACATCTAATCCTCTTCCATCACCCCCCCCCCTCCTTCCTAGAGGGGAAAAGATATGAACAAAAAAGAGACAGGTATTAGAGGGATAAGAGAAAAGAGAGAAGGTCTGTCGGGGATACTCACTCACTGATACAATTCCGCCGTATAAATCGTCAAGACGGAACTGTCGTTACAAACGCTAGGGAAAAATGTTGCCGCCTCGGTGGGATGTTCATAAATCCACCACATCTTTCCTTGGGAAGAGTAGGGGTCGTATTGTTTTTGTAGAATATTATTATTAATAATAGTGGTATTATGAAGAATGACCTTTAAAAGGCTGAATAAATATTTTATTTTATCCCTTCTGACACACACTGCACTATTCCAATCGCGTGAATAATGATGTTATGTAATACTAACAGACCTTTCTCCGATCATGAAATTATTATTATTATTATTATTATTATTATTAGAGGAAGTATACATAGGGGTACTGGAAGGGTACAGGGAAGAGCTAAGCAATGAAGAGACGAAGGAGGATTATAATTATAATCATGAGGGGAGCGCTAAACCTGTATGATTATACAGCATATGGGGGAAGATGGAAGGTATTCAGGGTCAATTCAGGGAACCGGAGCACAGATCCAATTCCCTAGATCAAGAACCCCTCACCAGCGTCATCTTCACTATAATACACATCATTATAATATACACACATCACTATGTTACTCACATTTATAATACATCGATATATGTGCATTTCATTCCAAACTTTTTATAATTCTTAGTTCACTATATTTAATTTATACCACATATTTCACATGTATTCAGAAATAGCTGAAGTGCAGCTTCCCGGGAGATAATTCCTGGGTAACACTTCCGATTACCTACAACTCATTCAAGCCTTAAAGCTTAATTTGCTTGTGTGTTATAGGATATTGGTGTCTCCGAGATAAGAAGATAATGCTTCTTTAAATTACCTTTCAATCTCGAGTTTCTTGAAGAATTGAACCGTCTATGTCCCAGTCAGCCACTTTTGCTGAAAAATATTTTTGACTGTTACTTTTCATATAAGTTATAATTGCCCCTTCTAATTAGCATCACCATCATTAATATTTAACTGCATTGCATACTTTTGCCATACTCTGCATTATTCCTTTTGCGTGCATGGAGGTACAGAGGGCTGTGGTTGTGCAATACGGGGATACCTTTCTCGGCTCATGCAACGTCCGAAACACATCTAGTTCACATGAAACTTGTTTAATTTAACGTACATACATTTTCAAGGCTGCAAGGGATATGGAGAAGGAAAGAGGGAGGGAAGCGGAGAGTCAGAGAATGTATAATGGAGAGAGAGATGGATGAATGAAGGATGTTACGTACAGAAGAGGTGATAATAGACAAAGTAGTGAAGGATGGTAGTGATAGGGTGGTGAAGGGTGAGAAGGATAAAAGTGCAAGGATAAGAGGGTGAAGACGAAGATGATAATTAGAAAAAGTTGTAAGAAATGGAGAAAGGGAGACAGAAGGGGTTAAGAGGCGCTAGTGAGGAAAATTACGAGAGTTAAAATGTGGAATATATAGCGGTGCAGAAATGTATTTCCGTCTCTTCTCGTTTTTAGAAAGTTAATCCTCATGTTGAATATCCCTGATGAGGTCAGTTCAGGCGAATGGACTAGTGCAGAGTGCGGCGTAAGTTTCAGATGAGGTTTGATATTTAGAGACAATACACAAATAACACGCACATAGAATGAAATTATGACAACGTTTCGGTCCGTGACTAAGTTTGTAGATAACCGGTTCAGAGAACACACTTCTGCAACACTTGGGCATCTTTTCTGCGGAAACGTTTCGCCAATCAGTGGCTTCCTCAGTCCAATACGGAGAAAAAAAAAAGACTGATGGAATGAACATATCGACTCTAGGGTGAGGGACTGATTACCTTGAACCCCTCCTTATCTTGATTATCAAATGTTATACAATACCGACAGGTTGGTAGATAAGACACATAGGCAACATTTAGGCAACTTTATTCCGAAACGTTTCGCCTACACAGTAGGCTTCTTCAGTCGAGTACAGAAAGTAGGCAAGAGCAGTAGAGATGAGAAGACGATGTAATCAGTCCATCACCCTTAAAGTCGTAGATTCTCACTTGAAAAGGCTGACAGCCTTTTCAAGTGAGAATCGTTTGATCTGAGAGGGACATGACCTCCCAGTGGCTACATTCTCACTACTACTACTCTGCACCTCTCCTTCCGACAGTATTTAAGTCTCAGCACTGTCGCTTTATCTTCAGTTAGTTCCAGACATTGGAACAGAACTTCTCCAGGCTGAGGGACTGACAACCTCAAATCTACGACTTTAAGGGTGATGGACTGATTACATCGTCTTCTCATCTCTACTGCTCTTGCCTACTTTCTGTACTCGACTGAAGAAGCCTACTGTGCAGGCGAAACGTTTCGGAATAAAGTTGCCTAAATGTTGCCTATGTGTCTTATCTCCTTCTGATCTTCAACCATTCCTCTCTGTATTGGACTGAGGAAGCCACTGTCTGGGCGAAACCTTTCCACAATAAAGATACCCAAGTATTGCACATGTGTCTAATTCATTAGACTTAAAGTTATCGCACAGAAACGAAATTTGAGGAATGAGCTAAATAACTTTGATCACAAAGGACCTGGACCTGGAACCGATAGTTGCATGACCCCTTTCAACCACTACAATAAACCAGCGTTGAAAATTTGACATCAGTCTAAAGCGTCTTTCTCATTTTACGAAGGAAACTTCAGAGCAAGAAAAATCAAAACTACTTTAAGATGCATCTTTGTGGGTACCTAATTAAGGAATTTAATAAGACAACGTTGACAAAAGCTAATAAGGGAAACGGATGGAGAGAGAGATGAAAAAAAATAATATATAAAAAGTGTGAATAGAATTTCACCGTATCCAGGGGAAAAAATGGGAGCCTTTACAGCATAATGGTACTTGCAGATGAACGAACTCTGTGATCACCTCCGCGATGCCACACTGTCGACTTTTCCTTATCAGCACCAGCCTACTGACCCATTAAACCAGTGGCATCTTCCATTATACACCCTTCATTGGCACCATTACTGCCATTTCTCCACTTTTACAGTTCCGAGTAACCCATTCTGAGTCGGAATTTTAGATCCCGTAAAGGATTTCTCTGTTTTCGTTTGCGTTTTCTTCCGATGTACATTTTCTTTGTAATGGGTAACTTTCGGAGTTTTGTGGAGGAGATTCCTTCGTTGTGAGTACCCATGTTATCAGTTTATTATCCTGTTGCTGAGTTTTATCCGCATCATTACACTTTTTGGCACCTCATTCCTGACACCGTAAACGCTACTGTTAGCGTCATTCTCCTGCGACCATCACATCCCCGACCACAAGAAAGTCCTAAATTATCATCGCTCGTGCGCCTGACATCAAATCTCTGCAACAATACAGTATGCGATTACCAACATTGTTATCACAGGTAAGTGTTAATATTCATACCACTAGTAATACAATAAGATCACAGTAAACAGGTATAATCACAATATGCAGAACAACCACTGAAAAAATAGTGAAATTCGAAGTGCTTTCGTTATTTCTCACATGATCATTACAGTTCCTTGATAATGTGAGAAATCATGAAAGCGCTTGGAATTTCACCATTTTCTCACAGTGGTTGTTCTGCATACCACTAAAGTTATCTTGGAACATTTCTAGGGATATATATATATATATATATATATATATATATATATATATATATATATATATATATATATATATATATATATATATATATATATATATATATACACTTCCTACCACTTCTTCCTATTTCCTACCACTATTCTCACTGGTATTCCTGTGATTCTTATCATTTACACAGCAGCTTGAAACATTAAGACTGATAGTCTCTCAGTAATTTATACCATCATTCTTTCTCCCAGTCTATTGTTACCTGCATCAAGACTAGAGTCAGCCTTGTTACAATTTTCCCCATGAGTTCATGTCTCTATGACCTCAAGAACATCTGGCTTCATTTCCATCATTCTCTCCTACACCATTCCTCTCCTGTCATTTCCTTCAATCACTTTCACTTCAGCCAACATTTCACTTCATTCCCATCACACTTCCATCTACTATTGTACCTACTAATTCTCAGTTTATCCCCACAAAATCCGTGACAACGCCGCCTCGGTGGGATGTTCATAAATCCACCACATCTTTCCTTGGGAAGAGTAGGGGTCGTATTGTTTTTGTAGAATATTATTATTAATAATAGTGGTATTATGAAGAATGACCTTTAAAAGGCTGAATAAATATTTTATTTTCTCCCTTCTGACACACACTGCACTATTCCAATCGCGTGAATAATGATGTTATGTAATACTAACAGACCTTTCTCCGATCATGAAATTATTATTATTATTATTATTATTATTATTATTATTATTATTATTATTATTAGAGGAAGTATACATAGGGGTACTGGAAGGGTACAGGGAAGAGCTAAGCAATGAAGAGACGAAGGAGGATTATAATTATAATCATGAGGGGAGCGCTAAACCCGTAGGATTATACAGCATATGGGGGGGAAGATGGAAGGTATTCAGGCTCAATTCAGGGAACCGGAGCACAGATCCAATTCCCTAGATCAAGAACCCCTCACCAGCGTCATCTTCACTATAATACACATCATTATAATATACACACATCACTATGTTACTCACATTTATAATACATCGATATATGTGCATTTCATTCCAAACTTTTTATAATTCTTAGTTCACTATATTTAATTTATACCACATATTTCACATGTATTCAGAAATAGCTCTTGTGAATTTGTATCAATCTAACTTATATATTAAGTTCTTGTGTTACGTAAAGTTACTTCAGTGATCTAAGTTACTCTTTTGTTGTAAAATCACTAACAGGAGTAAAAATGTTTGCAAACGAAGACTAGGAATGTTACCAGGCAAAAATAAAAGACTTGTGTAAGTTGAATGGGATTCGCATGTTTAACATAATTCAACTTTAAGAACTGACGAAAGGTACAAAATTTATCTTCCTGGGATAGGGAGGCTATGGCCGCTGTACCAGGATCCTCGGTTCAAAAAAGGACTTAGTACAGAAAACATTTATAGGTTCTTAGCCCTACTAGGACTTGTTCAATGAACTGAAATACCTTCACCGTGTTCAAGGTACTCCCGGGGTGCAAAAACTAGTGGGAGTGGGAGTAGAAATGAAAATGCCTCTCCTCATAACTGAGTACGCCGGGATACCACTATTTTAGTACTGCAATAAGGATATTGAAAAAAACAAGTTCTTAACTGTTCTTAATAGTATCTGTCACACGATCAAGGAACTTAATGCATTGGGGGTATATCACAATGATTTAAAAAGTGATAATATATGTGTTCGAGACATAGACCAAGAGTCGAAAACCGTTTTAATTGATTTTGGCAACTCGACAGTAAAGAACGAGATTCTCTATAGGGGGCGCCTTTCAAGACTGGAAAGGAAACGACTGGATTGGGTAGCACCCGAGGTGCTGTCATGCAAAAGGTCTACTCCCAATTCAGATGTTTATAGTGTTGCTATGATGGTTAAGAAGTTAACTAAATAAGTTAATCTCTCCTTATCTCATGAAATGCAAAACTTTCTCGAGGAATGTCAACAAAAGGCTCCTACTAAGCGCCCAAACATAAACGACATGATCAACATTACTGATCGTGAACAACGAAAACGATCCAGAACAAAGGACGACACTGGAGAAGAGGAGCAGCCTCCTCAGAAGAGAACTAGGAAAGAGCTCTCAAGGGCCCAGTAAGAATTGCAACGGTAGGATAACAATCATGAAAGGAATCCTGCTAAGCGCCCTAACGTGGTCGATATAATCGACATTATTGATCGTGAACAACGAAAACGATCCAGAACAAAGGACGACACTGGAGAAGAGGAGCAGCCTTCTCAGAAGAGAACTAGGAAAGAGCTCTCAAGGGCCCAGTAAGAATTGCAACGGTAGGATAACAATCATGAAAGGAATCCTGCTAAGCGCCCTAACGTGGTCGATATAATCGACATTATTGATCGTGAACAACGAAAACGATCCAGAACAAAGGACGACAATGGAGAAGAGGGGCAGCCTACTCAGAAGAGAACTAGGGAATAGCTCTCAAGGGCCCAGTTCGAATTGCAACGGTAGGATAACAATCATGAAAGGAATCCTGCTAAGCGCCCTAACGTGGTCGATATAATCAACTTTATTGATCGTGAACAACGAAAACGATCCAGAACAAAGGACGACACTGGAGAAGAGGAGCAGCCTCCTCAGAAGAGAACTAGGAAAGAGCTCTCAAGGGCCCAGTAAGAATTGCAACGGTAGGATAACAATTATGAAAGGAATCCTGCTAAGCGCCCTAACGTGGTCGATATAATCGACTTTATTGATCGTGAACAACGAAAACGATCCAGAACAAAGGACGACACTGGAGAAGAGGAGCAGCCTCCTCAGAAGAGAACTAGGAAAGAGCTCTCAAGGGCCCAGTAAGAATTGCAACGGTAGGATAACAATTATGAAAGGAATCCTGCTAAGCGCCCTAACGTGGTCGATATAATCGACTTTATTGATCGTGAACAACGAAAACGATCCAGAACAAAGGACGACACTGGAGAAGAGGAGCAGCCTCCTCAGAAGAGAACTAGGAAAGAGCTCTCAAGGGCCCAGTAAGAATTGCAACGGTAGGATAACAATTATGAAAGGAATCCTGCTAAGCGCCCTAACGTGGTCGATATAATCGACTTTATTGATCGTGAACAACGAAAACGATCCAGAACAGAGGACGACACTGGAGAAGAGGAGCAGCCTCCTCAGAAGAGAACTAGGAAAGAGCTCTCAAGGGCCCAGTAAGAATTGCAACGGTAGGATAACAATTATGAAAGGAATCCTGCTAAGCGCCCTAACGTGGTCGATATAATCGACTTTATTGATCGTGAACAACGAAAACGATCCAGAACAGAGGACGACAATGGAGAAGAGGAGCAGCCTCCTCAGAAGAGAACCGGGAGATACCTCTGAAGGGCCCAGTAAGGAATGTAACGGTACCATAAAAGTGAGCAGTGAGGAGGAGTACCCGAAGTAGTAGTTTGATAAGGAGAAAATGGAGAACGTGAATCAAGAAGCTGAAAATTGTAACGAGGTAATTTTAATTGTATTCAATTGTTTCGGATGGCGATTTTATTTTTCTTAGCAGGAAGGTTGGGTAATTTTATTGTCAGTGTCTCCCAGAATACATATGGGGGATTACCAATAGACCCCTGGCTGGACAGGCACCTAAAGTCAGTACCTGACCATCCAGGCTGTAGTTCGTACGCCAGTTTGCATGTGGCCAGCAGTAACAGGCTGGTTGATCCACCATGATGCCTGATCTCAGACCGGGCCACGGGGTGTTGACCCCCGAAATCTTCATGTATACTCCAGGTAGTGATAAGGTGGAAAACGACACCTGTGTACACCCCTGGATTATTATTATTATTATTATTATTATATTAGTAGTAGTATTAGTATTATCATAACTAAACGCTAATGGATATTTATTAAAGGAATAATTTCGCCACGAGTAGTGAACTATCCACAAGTAAGCTTATCCACATACAGCGATTGATATCCTTTATATCATTTACAACCCTCAGTGATGATATTCACAGAGCTGTTATATTTATCTTCATGTAATTAAGTAATTTTCATAGGTCTGGCTATTGAGATTAAGAGAAAGCAATGATGTATATTATTGAAGTTACTAGGCTACCTGTGAGTCTTCTGATGTTGAAGTCTTCAGTAATTACTAAATGATGTTCAATATTTTCTTTCAGTGTAATAGCTTTATTTAGCCTCTTACAAGAACTGAGAAAAGCAGTCTTCATTAAAGACATTTATATAAAAAAAAGTGAAATGCTTCGCCACGAGTGGCTTCAAGGCTAATACAAAGACAACCAAAAAATGAGTGTTACAGTAGAGGAGGTCAGATCGTTCTTGTAGGCTGGCCTGTGGTACACTTTTAAAATGTTGTTTTCGGCTGTGAGTATTAACACATCGAGAAGCATCAGCTGGGTTATGTGTAAGACGCATGTGCACCTCTTTTCATCAGTCGACAATAGACATGAATTTACACTCATGAAGACATCAGTCTTAGTGGAAGATGAAGTAGGTGATGTGGAGATGTTGAGTGATGTAATCATTCCATAAGCCTTGGTGAAGATTATCAGTATCTTAGCTCAGGCTGAGATATGTGTGTATATATATATATATATATATATATATATATATATATATATATATATATATATATATATATATATATATATATATATATATCTTTCACCAAGTCTAATGTCTCCAGGTACGAAATTCATCTCAGTTTTCGAATAATGAACCTTGTAGCACAGGCCTAATATTTCTTCCATTAATATACATAACCAGTGCTGCCCGTGTGTCTCATTTCTTAACTTGCCAATACAGTATACTCCTTACAATAGGCAATTGCCTTTTATAATTACTTTGATAAAGATATTTATCAGTATTTAGGGAATTTTGGGGTTTCTGAATTTGAAAATGGCAGTAGACGAAAGAGGAACCAGCGAGGGAGCAGAGTGGGTACAAGACTAGGGAAGTAGGAGAGAGGAACTAGGGAGGAACAAGGGAGAGGGACCAGTGAGGAAGCAGATGGGATGCAAGACTAGGGAGGTAGGAGAGAGGAACTAGGGAGGAACCAGGGATGGAATGACCGTCAACATACTATGGTGGTAGAACACGGGGGGAGAACCAGATACAATTCCGTCCACCTGTAGCTTATTGGAAATAGGTTAGAGGTCTCTCTAAACGGCTGATACACCACCAGGAGCAACACAACACCGCCAGGAGCAACACAACACCGCCAGGAGCAACACTGCACCGCCAGGAGCAACACAACACCACCAGGAGCAACACAACACCGCCAGGAGCAACACTGCACCGCCAGGAGCAACACTTGCAAACCTCTGGGAAAACATCTAGGGAAAAGCTTTTAAAACACCTAAGAAAACGTTAAAAAAACTCGAAGAAATCATTTAAAAATGTTAACAAAAATTAAAGAAAATCTGCATTCTCTGCATACATTTTTTCATTGAGTTTTAAGTCACAAATACATAAAAAAAAATATTGATTATCTAAACGCAAACTTACTTTATTTTTGTACTTTCGTCATAAAAACATCCCCTCCTTCGGGTAAAAGGTAGCAATGTTGCAATCCATGGAGCAAGTTGCTATGGAAACAGGAAAGTAGAGCCGACACAAGTGCCGCTTTTGGTTGCCATGGAGAAATCTCAATAAATCTCTTTCCTTTGACGTGTGAGAAAGATGGGGGGCACAAGCATGGAATATATATATATATATATATATATATATATATATATATATATATATATATATATATATATATATATATATATATATATATATATTATAAACTCGTCTGTTGTTTCAGGAAGGTCCTTTGACTCTGGTGAAGGTTCTTGGTCCAAGGAACTGGAGCTTTCCTCGTTGCTAGGTTCAAATGATCACCTCCCATTCTTGAGACGCCGTGTGACTCCTACGGGTTTAGCGCTTGTTCATGAATAAAATGCGTAATCTCCGAATCTTGACGAAAAAAAACAGCGAGATGCTGTGAATGTATTTAACAAGAATTGAAAGAAGACGGAAAGATATGTCTGAAGATGGAAGGATGGGGCAAGATATGTATCCTACACTCCATCACCATCCTTCCCTCCTCCATCACCAGCCTTCCCTCCTCCATCACCAGCCTTCCCTCCTCCATCACCAGCCTTCCCTCCTCCACCATCAGCCTTCCCTCCTCCACCACCAGCCTTCCCTCCTCCACCACCAGCCTTCCCTCCTCCACCACCAGCCTTCCCTCCTCCACCACCAGCCTTCCCTCCTCCACCACCATTCTTCCCTCCTCCATCACCATCCTTCCCTCCTCAATCACCATCCTTCCCTCCTCCATTACCATCCTTCCCTCCTCCATCACTATTCTACCCTCCCTCCATCCTACACTCCACCATCCTTCCCTCCTCCATAATCCTACCCTCCTCCACCATCCTTCCCTCCTCCATCACCATCCTACTCTCTTTCACCATCCTACCCTCCTCCACCATCCTACCCTCCCTCCATCACCATCCTTCCCTCCTTAATCACCATCCTACCCTCCCTCCATCACCATCTTACCCTCCTCCATCACCATCCTTCCTGCCTCCACCATCCTACCCTCCCTCCACCATCCTTCCCTCCTCCACCATCCTAGCCTCCCTCTTTCATCATCCTTCTCTCCTCCATCACCATCCTTCCCGACTCAACCATCCTACCCTCCATCACCATCCTTCTGTCTTCCATCACCATCCTACCCTCCTCCACTACCATCGTACCCTCCCTCCGCCACCATCCTACCCTCCATCACCATCCTACCCTCCATCACCATCCTACTCTCCTCCACTACCATCGTGCACTCCCTCCATCACCATCCTACCCTCCATCACCATCCTTCCCTCATCCACCACCATCCTACCCTCCTCCACCATCCTACCATCCTCCACCATCCTACCACCCTCCACCACCATCCTACCCTCCTCCACCACTATCCTTCCGTCCTCCATCACCATCATACCCTCCCTCCATCACGATCCTACCCCCCTCCATCACTATCCTTCTCTCCCTCCATCACCATCCTACCCTCCGTCCATCACCATCCTCCGCTCTTCCACCTCCATCCTACCATTTTCCATCATCCTACTCTCTCTCCATCACAATCCTATTCTCCTCCACCAAAATCCTACCCTTGTCTATCACCATCCTACCCTCCGTCCATAACTGTCCTACCCTGCACCATCCTTCCCTCCCTCCATCACCATCCTACCCTCCTCCATCACCATCCTACCCTCCTCCACCACCACCCTACCCTCCTCCACCATCCTACCCTCCTCCACCACCATCCTACCCTCCTCCACCATCCTATTCTCCTCCACCACCATCCTACCCTCCTCCACCACCCTACCCTCCTCCACCACCACCATCCTACCCTCCTCCACCATCCTACCCTCCTCCACCATCCTACCCTCCTCCACCATCCTACCCTCCACCACCATCCTACCCTCCACCACCATCCTACCCTCCTCCACCATCCTACCCTCCTCTACCACCATCCTATCCTCCTCCACCATCCTACCCTCTTCCACCACCATCCTACCCTCCTCCACCACTATCCTACCCTCCTCCACCACCATCCTACCCTCCTCCACCATCCTACCCTCCTCTACCACCATCCTACCCTCCTCCACCGCCATCCTATCCTCCTCCACCGCCATCCTATCCTCCTCCACCGCCATCCTATCCTCCACCGTCATCCTACCCTCCTCCACCATCATCCTACCCTCCTCCACCACTATCCTACCCTCCTCCACCACCATCCTACCCTCCTCCACCATCCTACCCTCCTCTACCACCATCCTACCCTCCTCCACCACCATCCTATCCTCCTCCACCACCATCCTACCCTCTTCCACCACCATCCTACCCTCTTCCACCACCATCCTACCCTCTTCCACCACCATCCTACCCTCCTCCACCACCATCCTACCCTCCTCCACCACCACCCTACCCTCCTCCACCACCACCCTACCCTCCTCCACCACCACCCTACCCTCCTCCACCACCACCCTACCCTCCTCCACCACCATCCTACCCTCCTCCACCACCATCCTACCCTCCTCCACCACCATCCTACCCTCCTCCACCACCACCCTACCCTCCTCCACCACCACCCTACCCTCCTCCACCACCATCCTACCCTCCTCCACCACCACCCTACCCTCCTCCACCACCACCCTACCCTCCTCCACCACCATCCTACCCTCCACCACCACCACCCTACCCACCTCCACCACCACCCTACCCTCCTCCACCACCACCCTACCCTCCTCCACCACCATCCTACCCTCCTCCACCACCATCCTACCCTCCTCCACCACCACCCTACCCTCCTCCACCACCACCCTACCCTCCTCCACCACCACCCTACCCTCCTCCACCACCACCCTACCCTCCTCCACCACCATCCTACCCTCCTCCACCACCACCCTACCCTCCTCCACCACCACCCTACCCTCCTCCACCACCATCCTACCCTCCTCCACCACCATCCTTGAGTCTGTATGCACATGTTCTGTATAGCTCTCAAAAACTTTCCATTAAATCATTCTTTTCCCCTCTTATGTTAAAATAGTTTTTTTGTTAATTCCATTTCCACACAAGCTACAGAATACCTGTGCAGATTATTTACCATTAATTATTTTGTGCCCTTTTGGTGTCTCTAAAATACTGTTTTAGCAGTGCATCTTTTTAGCGTCCAGGAAGCGTGATAATGGAGGTATCTCGAAGTGCTTCTAGTACATTATATATTGGTACTTTTAAGATGTTTTTGCTCTATTCATTTATGCCGTAACTTTCATAGTTCTTAAATAATTTTTGAAAGAATCCAGAAAGTCAGAATTCCTGCCTACGGTTGAATGGTAACAGTAGCAAGGCGAGGCGCTGGGAGGTGAAGCAGTGTAGTTCTAGACACACTACCAAGTCTAGATCTTCATTGCTTCACTTCCCAGCGCCTCATTTTGCAAGGGAAGGTGCCAGCCCTCTGTTTTGTTGCTTGATGAAGAGTTTTACTACTGGCTAGAGAGGCATTGTCAGGAATTTGAAGCTTTCTAACTTGGCTGCATTGTATTCCAAATGTTTCTCCCAGAGCCGGACCTTGGAACGATAAAGAGTAATGAGGAGAATCAAGAATTAAGTGAAGACTTTAGTCTAGTGACTTATGGAACGCCGTCTAAGCGCTGGACACCAGTTGATGCTTTAAGAGAATGAAAGTGAACAACTTCAGGTAAGTTAGACACATGTGCAACTCTTGGGTATCTTTATTGAGGAAACGTTTCGCCACACAGTGGCTTCATCAGTCCATACGTAGGAGAAACTTGAAGAACAGGAGTAGAATGAGGTAATCAGTCCCTCAACCTTGAGTCGATGTGATGAGTCCATCAATCTTGATGGACTCATCACATCGACTCAAGGTTGAGGGACTGATTACCTCATTTTACTCCTGTTCTTCAAGTTTCTCCTACGTATGGACTGATGAAGCCACTGTGTGGCGAAACGTTTCCTCAATAAAGATACCCAAGAGTTGCACATGTGTCTAATTTATCAACATGTCGGTTCTCTGAACCATTCATCTACAAAACTTCAGGTAAGACAAGAACGATTATTAAAGAAATTAGATTAGGTAAATGAAGCTTTTTAAAGTAGAAGAAGAGAGGGTAAACACGTCAAGAATTTTATAAGGGTAATAATTAGTAAGAAATTACAGATTTAGAAGATTACGAAACTAAATTAGAAGATAGTTTTGCGGGACTGACTAATCATAAGACAGATTTAGAACAGCATATATCAACATAAGCTTACAGTAGGAAAGAAAGGTCTTGACATAAGTAAATCTAAGACTGAAGAAAGTTTTCTAAAATTCTCTAGTGAAAAGACGTTGATTGAACAGGTAATGTTAGTTAAAGAATTATCTGCTAGAACCAATATTAGACACGAAATTAAAAAGGAAAATAAGTTATTGAGGGACGTTGTTGTAAAAGATAAATCGGTAATTATTTTTGGTGTTGACAATGGCTGTCAGAGTTAAGCAACGTGATCTAAGATAAATGGCTGAAAACACCGAAAATGCCAATAACGGCTGATAGCAGAAGAGACATGATAACCACATTTAAGGTCTTGAAAGGACTTGAAAGAATAGATAAAAACAAATTAGTACCTACAATGGAGATAAGAGGCCACCGATGGGATACCACTAGCATAGCTCTGCTCCTGTAATTAGAAAAAGGTAATTACAAATAGGTTACAACACACCTCCCTACAGTAGACGTACCCACTTACCAAGTAAACCCAGACCTAACCCATTCTGCACCAGTGGATCACCTACCCACTCCACCCAGCATCCATTCCCAAGTGTTATGGCGGAGATGAGGCATAGCATCATACTCATAAAGTAGGCCCCCCTCATCTGGGCATCGATCCGTGGACCTTAAGATCCCGGGGGCCACTTTTCTACCATTTCGCCCACCCGGCTCAAAATATTCTTAAGTGCTAAACAGGATTAAAAGTATGAAAGATGGCACCATTGGAAATAAAATTCAACTCTCAGTATCTCCCTTTAAGGGTAAGTTGTGTACCTTATAGGGGTAATGGGGTGAGATATATGATAGTGGAGAATGAGAGACGGGTTTAGGGAACTGAGGTAGGGGAGTTCACGTAAGGAGTTCAGAGGGGGGTTGGGGAAGAGGGTTAGAAGGTTGAGGAAGGGAGGCTAGAGTATAGAGATCAGGGAGGGGTAAAGTGGATGGAAAAAAGAAAAGGATGGAGTAAGGGTGATATAGAAAGGAGTTAGCTGGAGAGGTAAGGAATGGATGATTGGTAGAGGAGGGAGGCGACAAGTTGGGGAGGATATGAAAGGGAAGGGGGAAGATTGGTTTGGGGAGTGAAAGGGGGGTTAGTGGAGGGGATGGATAGGGAAGGGGAGTGAAGGGTAGTAGCTCTGCGAGTTACAACGACTTTCCTCACGAGTTTTACCTCGTGAAGCTGGCAAAACTTGCATCACTTACGTCGTTACGTCAACTTCTCTGCCCTGTTTAAGTACTGACTTGCCCCCTCCCCTGCCCCCTCTAACACACTTTCTGCCCCTCCAACATCCCCTCCAACACCTTCTCCAACACCCGCATGCTTCTCCAACACTTCATACCCCTTTAACACCCCCAACACCCCAACTCCCCCATGCTCCTCCAACACACCCTTCCCCTTTGCCACTCCCACACTCCCTACCACTCCTACACCCCCTAACTCCCCTCCAGTACTACAAAATAACATTGGAAGATGACACTACAAGTTGACAATACAAGCTGACACTACAAGCTGACAATTCAAGGTGACAAGACAAGGTGACATTACTAGCTGACACTACAAGCTGACACTACAAACTGACACTACATGCTGGTATTGCAAACTGACTCTGCAAGCTTGTATTGAAAGCTGACAGTACAAGGCGACAAGCTGACACTACAAGCCTACACTACCAGCTGACAAGTTGACACTACAACTTGGCACTACAAGATGACACAGCTTGACACTACAAGCTGACAACTTGACACTACAAGCTGGCACACCTTGATACAAGTTTAGATTACAAGCTGACGCTACAGGTTGATACAAGCTGACACTACAGGCTCACACAAGCTGACACTACAGGCTGACACAAGGTGACACTACAAGCTGACACAAGGTGACACTACAGGCTGACACAAAGTGACACAAGCTGATGCTGACTTAACTGGCATGAGGAACCAAATCTATTGGGGAAAGAGGAATCCACCCATTGTTTCCGTCTATCTCATTAAAATATATTGCTAATTGATCCTATTTATCAATAGGTAAAACACAGGTTATTGATGTCAGCAATACGTGTTAGCTTGTATTCCACATAGTTTTGTGTTGCATATGTAGTTGCTTTGTTGCAGTGTCAGTCTGCAGGTTCTGGGAGAGCAATGTTCATTAGCAACATCAAAAATAGTTAAAATGATCGACTCCATCGAAGGTATTGCAATTTAGTGTGTGTGTGTGTGTGTGTGTGTGTGTGTGTGTGTGTGTGTGTGTGTGTGTGTGTGTGTGTGTGTGTGTGCGTGTGAGAGAGAGAGAGAGAGAGAGAGAGAGAGAGCACCTTCAACATAGGAGGGATGTGGGTGGCCTTACTGTTATGTACAAGGCCAATATTGTCAAAGTACCACACTTGGATCCACTTCGAGGACAGCGAGAAACAAGCTTTTATACCACAAGACGGGCAGAAAGCAGCAACTTCACTCTGGCTGCAACCTTCTCCAGAACATCACTTCATCTGAGATCATTTATCCCCAGGATGACTCGAGTATGGAACACATTCGTACAGCATAATGATGTCAACGAGATAAAGTCAGTTGATCAAATGAAAATGCTGGCCTACAGATGGCTCCAACTTCATCCTGTTCCATACTTGTATGTTTCATAATAAAAATGCTTTCAAATGAGCTGATGTAGGTAACAATTCTTAGCTTGTCAATAAAGTTAGGAATCCTTAACCTGTAAATAGCTTTTCAATAAAGCTAGGGATCCTTAACCTAACCTTGTCAAACCCTGTATAAAAGAGAGAGAGAGAGAGAGAGAGAGAGAGAGAGAGAGAGACCACTTTCCTCATATCATACATGACTTACGAGAACCAGAAGTCTGACTCTTTAAAAAAGTTAACTTGATATTACTAATAATTAACTAAGAGGGTAATTAGCCCCTACGACACCAATCACCGAAAGTATTATTCACATCACTGATTTTCTTCCTCAGTGGTGCTAATTGGCTCTTTTAGTTGGCACGAGAGACGTTGCGTGCCAAGAACGTGGGTAAGTTCCTGAAATGCCATATGCATGTTTAAGCGTTGATTAAATATTAACATGTTAACATCACGTTAAAGAGACGAGGCGCATGAGTACCCTCTCTACACCTGCTGACCCTCTTCACCTAGCAAGAAATAGGTACCTGGTTGTTTATAAACTATTTTAACCAGAATTACAGGAAAGGGGCGGCATTTTTCATCTTAATAGTAATAATTATTAACTATCATTATTAATAATTAACATTATTATTAAATATAATTATCATTAACTATATTAAAATCATTATTAACTATAATCATTAATTATAATTATAATCATTAATTATTTTTATTATTATTATTATTATTAAGTACTCTGAGAAGATGGAACACCTTATATAAGATGTCACTATAAAATTAACTTAGGGTAACAGTTCTTAGACTACAAATTTAGCAGTGTAAAAATGGTTAATATGTTAAATCTCGATCCCCATCCTTCAAGCATGATAATGATTGTATTGAGCTGTGTGACATTTAGCTGTGTTTAGTTATGCATAGCATTTCGGGGGGGGGGGGAATGGCAGAAAAACGATTTAACAAATGGGCGGGATTCGAACATGAGGCCTAGAAAGAACATAAATAATAAAGACTACGGTAAGCCTACTGGCCTATGCATGGCATTTCCAATTCACCCACCGGCATGGGCCAGTAGGCCTGCTGCAGTGTTCCTTCGTTATGTTCTTATGTTCTTAAGGTAGTCAGGTCAGGTCACATTCGCTAACGAAGGAGCACGGCAACTGACCTAGTAGCATTAGCTAGTCAGGTCCAACTCACACCCACTCATGTATTTATCTAACCTAATTGACTAACTGACCGTGAAAGCTACAAGCAAGTTTACAACCAGGTAATTTAGAAAGCTTATTTAGGAGCATTGGCAATGTTGATCACACAGACTAATAGCAAATATCTAGTTGTAAAAATAATAATGACAGGGTTTAGTACACTCTAAGCCTAAGGTTCGAATCCTGCCCATTCATTTAAAAATAATATTGGAAAAAGCAAGATCCAAATCAGTATGGGTCATCTTGCCTAACACCGTGTTTGAGTCTCATCGTAAGAGTCTAATGCTCTGTTTCTCCATGTGAGAGATTTTAGCCATCTAACTGATTGACAAAAATATAACAGAATCAGCCTTCATTAAAAATAGTTTTGAAATTAATATGAAACAAATAACCCGCACATAGAAGAGAGGAGCTTACGACGACGTTTCGGTTCGACTTGGACCATTTACAAAGTCACACTAACCAGAAGTGGAGCAGGACGGCTATTTATAGGCTATATATAGACCGAAATGTCACCGTAAGCTCCTCTCTTCTATGTGCGGGTTATTTGTGTATCGTTCCAGTCACGGTATTGTGCCTTTTTTTGTTAAATTAATATGAATATTGGTTTAGGATTATACAAGACACATAATTAATAAAATTTGGAAAGAATTTAAGATATATTCGACAAGTTAAAATCTTAAAGCTGAGGTAGAATGTAAGCTGTGACTGGCAGGTCCTTGACCACCTCACCCACATCATTAAAGGTTCTGGTGTTGTGTGTTGACAGTGAACTGTAATCTCGCCCTTATATGCCTTCTGCTAATCTTTCATTTTTTATAATTCTTTGATAATGTGAGAAATCACTAAAGCACTTGGAAGTTCCCTATTCTTTTCACAGTGGTTGTTCTGCATATTGTGATATCACCTGTTTACTGTCATCTTATTGCATACATGCATTATATATAAGACTGGCGCAGCAAGCCACGCTTACCCACTCCACTCGTTCTTCCTGCACAAGGTACGGGAGCGTCACCGCAGTTGTCAGGCAGCAGAGATACAGAACAGACGAGACAAACAGCTCAAAAATCAAGTGATATGAGAGGGAATTCTGTTAAGTTTGTCCCCATGATGGAACTGTTAGGGACACTAACCTGAACTTCTTCCAAGCTTAGCAGGTGAATGCAGACTCTAACGTCGTTACAGATTACGTTCGACTCCCGTTTCGTCCTGACAGAATACTGATGATTTGAAAATTTAGTTCAAGCGATTTTCCTGATTATCCTACATAAGAAAGGGGGAACAGTGCAGAGGACCTTGTAAACTCTGCTAACCACATTGGACGGCTTTTAATTTAGCCCATGTTTGACGGTCCATATACTTGTAGACAAAGATTATTATTAATAAACACAATATTTACATTGAACATTTTCATTGTATCGGGTAGTGTACCAATATTTTCATTCCTGGGTAAAACTAGCACATTTTTTCCTAGAAGGTACTTACCTAAGTTCCGCGTTGAAGAATACAGTATTCACCCTAACACTGCTGCAACCATGAAGCATAAGCTTAAGATATCAATTAAAAAATGCAATCGGAAATTTATTTAGCGAAAACAGCAGTGATAAGATGGTGCTGGACGACAACAGATTTTGCAGAGGCAGATATCCACACCGTGTGCCCAATTGACAAGCTTGGACAACACCAAGACAACATACGCATCAGTTAGCACCTAATCAAGCAGAGAAAACCCATCACACATCCCATCAAACGAGGAGACAAAATTCCACTAAGAGCTTTCATCCCTGAAGAACCACTGTTTCCTCTCTCCTAGGAATTACATAGCAATCCAACTGCCCCCCGGGATATTTGGATGATTTCGTTCAGCGTGAAAGCCTCGCACTGGCTTTGTTCCTTCCATTTATTGAATGTGATACTGTATCGTTATCGGGAGACCTAGGCAAGAAAACTGCCTGGGAAACATTAAACTTTGATGATATCACAAACGCATTCTGTGCTCTAGCTACTTTTCCTGATTATAGAACGCTGCCTGGAGCCTTTAGATCTATCAACCAGACCCGCAAGCAGTAGTTGACAGAAAATGGTAGGACTGTTGATAGAATTCTCACTACACAAAGAAGTCTCGATGCCGAGATGTCTTTGCTGGTACCAGTTGATGGTGACAGACTACGAAGTCAACGGATTGAAACCGTTATAAGACCAAGACTAGGGGGATAAATGTTGCATTGTGTATTATAGTAATCTCGGGGAAGAGGTTCGTACAGCGCCTGGGGAATAGGAAGTAAACAGAAATTGGTGTGGATTTCCTATTATTCGGATCAAGAGCCCCAAACAAGCCTCAGAGTTTTCCCTTTAAAGATTAAACCAAAAGATTAATACTGATAAATATCTGGAGTAAATATCTGACCAATGGCCAGTTCTGCCTCCCACCAAGAGTGACAAACGTTATGTTTTTAACGCTTCCTATTTACCTCGACCACCTGTTGCTTAACGTGATGTATGCTTCTAATTTTTTTTGTGTGTATATAAATATACATTTTTGTTTAAACTTCTGTAATATAGTTTAATCTTACTTACAGAGGGAGATTTGGAGAGAAAAAAAAACACAGAAAATATTCACAAACTGACATTGAGTAAAACGTCGAAAACTGGCATTTTAAGCACGTCAATAAAGAGTTTCGATGTTGCTGTTATTGCTGATCCGTGCGTTTATTCTATCTTCTTTTGTTCTGGCTTGTATTTTCCTTTATTCAGTCTCAATCCATTATTTACTTTCTCCTATCATTCTCTTACCATGTCTCCCTTCTCTCTTTCCATTACTGCTCCTCATTTCTGTCGCATTATCTCCCTCCCTTCATTCTCTGTTATTTTTTTTATCCATCATTCTGTAACTTTCCCCAGATTCTCATTCCAATGTCCCCTCATTATGTGTATCTTTCAATATGCCTCTTTCCTCCCTCTGTATCCCTTATACATCCTTCCATTCATGTTATAACTCGTTCTTTATGCTGTTTCTCCTCATTCATTCATTCATTCACTCTCTCTCTCTCTCTCTCTCTCTCTCTCTCTCTCTCTCTCTCTCTCTCTCTCTCTCTCTCTCTCTCTCTCTCTCTCTCACTCTCTCTCTCTCTCACTCATTGTCTCTCACCTCATTCCCTCTCCTGTTTCTCAATATAAAATATACTCTTCCCTCGTCCTTATTCTTCAGTTTAATTACATTCTCTCAATTCTCCTCTTTCTCTCCCCTCTAATCTCATTTTTCCGTACCTTCCCCTCTCACTAGTTTCCCCTCTTTCTTAAATTTTTATTTTTGTTCCCAATTCTTTTCTTCTGTCTTTCCATTCTTCCTATCTCTACTGTCCCCTCTGTCTTTCTACTCATTCTTCCACTGTCTTCTTTCTTACCCCCCCCCCTTTCCTACTCTTTCTGTGCCTCTCCCTTTACCACCTCTTGTTTTGTTACATTACCTTTCCATTATCCTGGTTTTCTCCTCTTAGCTGCTGCTTCTTCGTCTGTTTCTCCTTTACTCATTCCTTCACTAATTCCCCCAGTCATCATCTGACAGTTCCATCTGTTCCTCACTTTCCAAATGTAACTGCAGTGTCTTTATTATTACTTTTCTTTTCTTTCTTTCTCTCTCTCTCTCTCTCTGTATTTTTCTTTTCCCTCGCTTTCTTCCAATTTTCTCTTACGTTTTTCTGTACCTCTCTTTACACCCCCTTCCTCCTCCTCTTCTCTCACGCTCCTTCCCCTCTTCCATTTGAAGAAATCTTCATCCATCTTCCTTTCCCATTCGATCTCTCTTTAGGCTTCCCCTTATTCTTTCCCTATCTTCCCATTCTAGTTCTCCTCCCCGCCCTCTCCTCCCTTCCCCTTTCCAGTCCTCCCCCTCCCTGGATCTCCCCTCACCGGCTTCCCCTCTTCTCCATCGTCTTGACGAAAGAGGATTAATTTTGTGTCCGCTTAATGTCCCCAAAAGTGATTCACATGGAAATTTTGGCCTAATATTTCAGGGACCTTTGAGTAGGCTGGAATATATTAAGTAAAACAATGAGCCTACTCCTGCCTCACCTTCCATCTCTCCTGTTGCACTGGTTTTCTTTCATTTTTTATCAGCCCTGAGGGGAGGGGAAAAGGCAGGCGAAAGGGAGAATAAAAGAGTAGGTGGGAGGGCATGGGAAAGGATAGACAGGAACGGGAGAGTATAAAATATTGAGAATGAAAAAGGGTCAAGGGTGAAGAAAGATATGGGAAGAGATATGTGTGTGTGTATGTGTGTGTGTGTGTGTGTGTGTTTGTGTGTGTGTGTGTGTGTGTGTGTGTGTGTGTGTACTCACCTAGTTGAGGTTGCGGGGGTCGAGTCCGAGCTCCTGGCGTGTGTGTGTGTGTGTGCTCACCTAGCTGTGATTGCAGGGGTCGATTCACGGCTCCTGGCCCCGCCTCTTCACTGGCCGTGTGTGTGTGTGTTTTAGAGGACTAAGGCGTATCGCATACTTTTCGACAGTAGAGGCTGCAAGACCCTGCACTAGGCACAAGTGCTCTCTCACCTTAAGTATGCTCCACTTTCTTGGCCTTCTTCCCCCCCCCCCCATCCTCTTCTACGACTTGACAGAACAGAACAGAGCAAGACGACTCCTTTCTCCCCTGGACCCAGCCTGGACAGACCTGACATTTCAACAGAGCCTTCAACACCAAAGTGATGTGGATGACCTTACTGTTATGTAGAAGACCAATATTTTCAAGGTACCATACTTGGCTCCACTTCGTAGACAGCAAGAGGATAGCTTGTATACAACAAGACGGGCAACAAACAGCAACTACACTTTGCTTGTATTCTTATCAAGAATATTACTTTACCTGAGGTCATTTATTCCTCATCCAGTTTAATGAAATTGATAAAGTCACTTGAGTAAATAAAATAGCTGGCGCACAGATGGCTCCATCTTCATCCTTTTCCCCATTTATTTGTTTCATTAAAAGGATTTCAAATGAATGAAGGTAGGTAAGAGTTCTTAGCTTGTAAATAAGGAAATAAACCCTTACTCTAACCTTGTATAAACTTGTGTATAAGCGAGAAAATTGTAAATGTTGAGAAATGTAATGAAAAAGACAACGGAAGACTAGAAGACTAAAAGATTATATGGGAAGGAAATAGTGTTTAAAGGGACAAAAGAAAGAAGTTGGAAGCCTGGCAGTTGCAATTGCAAACGCTTCTTTAGTAGCAATGTGTTGAAATGGAGTGTAAAAATTCATTAGAGTCTAAACATGTTTCTGTGAATTAATTCTCTGCTCTGTATATTTACATACATTGCAGTTTGCAGTTTTGCACTTGGTGCTATTAGTTATAACAGGAATAAGACTATTTCAGGTAGTGAGTCATGTCAGACTATATAAAGTCACTTCTCATGGCAATGGTTCTTCCCTTATTACTCAAGTATTAACATGACTCACGAAATCGTAATGACACCATTGCAAACAAATCATAGCTGGCCCAGCGGCTAAAGCGACGGTCTGGAGTTCTGAGACACTCTGACCGCGGGTTCAAACCCCACCCGTGGTACGGTTTGTTTACTCAAGCATTCCTTTACTGTGCTGTTCAGGCAGTCTACATGTACACAGTTTGTGCTGTTCAGGCAGTCTACATGTACACAGTTTGTGCTGTTCAGGCAGTCTACATGTACACAGTTTGTGCTGTTCAGGCAGTCTACATGTACACAGTTTGTGCTGTTCAGGCAGTCTACATGTACACAACCTGTGCTGTTCAGGCAGTCTACATGTACACAACCTGTGCTGTTCAGGCAGTCTACATGTACACAACCTGTGCTGTTCAGGCAGTCTACATGTACACAACCTGTGCTCTTCAGGCAGTCTACATGTACACAACCTGTGCTGTTCAGGCAGTCTACATGTACACAACCTGTGCTGTTCAGGCAGTCTACATGTATACAACCTGTGCTGTTCAGGTAGTCTACCCTCCCTGACTTCATTCTTTCTTTCATAAAATATTAAGTTTATTAGCGTCACGTGTCTACCTCTTTGTATATTTGTGCGATGTTGACTGTCATTAAAATATTTCACCGTCCCTCGGTATCCACTGACTGGTTATATGTATCTTTAAATGGAGCACAGAGGCTTCAGCTCCTTTTAGTATCCATTGTGCACTCTTATCCGGTCCCATTGACTTTGTTGTATCCAATTTAATCAGGTGTTTATTTGCGCCTTCATCAGATCTATAAGCTTCTTGCAGGGTTTCTTGCATGATTTCTTGCATGGTTTCTTACGAAGCTTCTTGCAGGGTTTCTTGCAAAGCTTCTTGCATGGTTTCTTGCAAAGCTTCTTACAGGGTTTCTTGCAAAGCTCCTTGCAGGGTTTCTTGCAAAGTTCCTTGCAGGGTTTCTTGCAAAGCTTACAGGGTTTGTTGCAAAGCTTCTGGCAGGGTTCTTGCAAAGCTTCTGGCAGGGTTTCTTGCAAAGCTTCTGGCAGGGTTTCTTGCAAAGCTTCTGGCAGGTTTTCTTGCAAAGCTTCTGGCAGGTTTTCTTGCAAAGCTTCTGGCAGGTTTTCTTGCAAAGCTTCTGGCAGGGTTTCTTGCAAAGCTTCTGGCAGGGTTTCTTGCAGCCATTTCGCAGAATTTCTACTTTTCCGTGAATACGTCCTTATCTGTCCCCAGTCTCTTACCTCCTTTACACTTATTTTCTGATATAACTCTGGGGTAGTTTGGGTTGCCTGATCTTTTCTGTGTGTTTCATCATTTGCCAACTCCCTCGTAGCTTCTATTCTCAATGAATGGTATTCATTTTTGGGTCTCGTGTATCTTTTCTGTGTTACTTGTGTTCTGTGCTATTTCCGTGTGCCAGTGTTTATGAGCTTCGCTTTCCTGCGCTGCTTACCAGCAACTATCTCTATTTTTCGTTTCCTGGTCTTTGGATAGAGACGGATATATTGTATGCTCCCAGTAATATTTTAGTGACGTAGCCCATTATAACTTGTGTGATTTTCCAGCTGAGACCAGTATCTCCACTATACACCTGATGGAAATTCTCAATTTTCATCATAATTTGCACTTCTGTATACCAGTTGTGTCTGTGTATTTACCTGGCTAAATTTGAGGGGGTATTTCCATCTCCTAGGCCACCTCTTCTGAGTTTCTGGCGCGAATTATTACAGTTATCTGCACTGATATTCGCTTATATCATAGCAAAAGTAACTCCCAGTGTCTGTAACGTAATGAATATGCTCTAACGTTCACATTATAACTTATCAGCTGTTTAACTTTTAGATTATATTATAATCAAAAGAATCGCTTAAAGCTACGAGGGTCATAGAGCGCAGCAAGGCAGAGGATACAGCAGGATCATAGAGAATCAAGGGTGGAGAGGATAACAGAGTAGAGTTAGAAAGGGCTGGGAGGAGTGCTAAAGGAAGAATTATCAAAGTTTGTGGAATAAATCAGTTGTCAAAAAGTCAAAGAGGGAGTTTATGTCAAAAGGTGGGGCCGTCAGCGAGGAGGAAAGATAAAGGACGTTAGAGCGGTCACGACTTCGGAGGAAAATTGTGCGTGCTCGTTGAAGGACTGGACAGTCCAATAGAATAGGGGAAATTGAAAATGGAACCAGACAATTCTCAGAGTTCAACAGGGCGCCTCTCCATGAGATACCTGTTAGTGAGAAGTGTGTGCCCGATACGAAGACAGAAGAGCGTAGTTTCCCAACCTCGGCATCGATGACAAGGCCAGGAACTTGAACTTGGTTTGACAGAATGTAATTTGTTATGAGTCATATCAGACCAACGCCGTTGCCAACGGTTGTGAAGGTGTGTGTGGAGATTATAGCAAAATAGTCGGAGAATGGGACTAGAAGGTGATGTATTGCAGACCGTGCAGCAGAATCTGCTTGCTCATTGCCTGTAAAATTGATTTGTATTAAAAAACTCATCAATATTATCTTTGTACACTGTTCATTTCTGCAGTAACTCGGGTAACAAAATAATGTGACCTTCGTCTCTGGACTCATTGTGTATCTAATAATTTAATTACCGCTCACGTTTACAAATGTCACAAAGTTCTCCTTATAAATCATAATTCATTTCTTTTACAAACTTTTCTTGCTCTTAAAGGCAAAATATTAATGTGTACCTTTTAAATCATTGGAGATTTCAGTTTCCCTTTGCGAGTCCTCGTTCTGCGTCCTCTCATGTTGAAGAGACGGCTCTTATCTGCCTTTTCTATCAGATGGTGTTCCTGCGTGTCTTCTGTAATATTGTATCACCTCTAGTTTTTGTACCGAGCGATGCGAGGTCCAAGTCTCTTATCCAGTCTTCTTGGTATTTTTCTTACAGAACCAGCGCTGTGGCAAGCCTCTTAACTTTGTCAAATAACTTTATATGATTGAAGAGGCGAGTGTTTCCTGTTAAGTTGAATGCTGCTATTTCGATGATGTGATCATCAAAGAGGAAAAAGAGAGAGACAGAGATAAAGAGAACGAGAGAGAGAGCTCACCAAGTTGAATTTGCTTAGTTCGGAATTAAGTTCCTGACCTCGCCTCCTAGCCTACTCTCATAGACGTCATTGCTTAAAGATTTCTTAAGCCTTATCATATGTACTCTTGAAGCTGTGCATCGATTTTGTGTCCACTTCCTCCCAATCATTCTGAAAACACACAGGTACCTATTTTTACTGCTATGTGGAAGAAAATCAGCAGGGATGTAGGGTAACTTGCCCTTACGGGTGCCCCTGAGCCAAATGCTTTCGTCAGGGATGAGGTAAAACGCTAGCATCATTGGGAAGGGGTGAAGGGAGGGCAGGGACGGGTAGGGCAGAAAGGGGAAGATGCAGGATGACCGGAAATGGTGAAGGCTGGAGAGTGAAACTGAAATGGGGAAGAGAGGAAAGATCAAAAATGAGGAAGGCAGGAGGGAGGAACGGAAAGGGGAAGGCAGGAGGGAGGAAGGGAAAGGGGAAGGCAGGAGGGAGGAACGGAAAGGGGAAGGCAGGAGGGAGGAACGGAAAGGGGAAGGCAGGAGGGAGGAACGGAAAGGGGAAGGCAGGAGGGAGGAACGGAAAGGGGAAGGCAGGAGGGAGGAACGGAAAGGGGAAGGCAGGAGGGAGGAACGGAAAGGGGAAAGCAGGAGGGAGGAACGGAAAGGGGAAGGCAGGAGGGAGGAATGGAAAGGGGAAGGCCGGAGGGAGGAACGGAAAGGGGAAGGCAGGAGGGAGGAACGGAAAGGGGAAGGCAGGACGGAGGAACGGAAAGGGGAAGGCAGGAGGGAGGAACGGAAAGGGGAAGGCAGGAGGGAGGAACGGAAAGGGGAAGGCAGGAGGGAGGAACGGAAAGGGGAAGGCAGGAGGGAGGAACGGTAGAGACAGGAAATGAGAGAGAGCAGGTAGGATGGGCCACGGTCAATTATTCCTACCAAAACTTCCCTAGTGACTTTCTTCTCCTCTTCCCCAGTGAAAGTCACACTACAACAACATTGATCAAGCCTTTCCTGCCGTCTCCATACTTTTCAACTACACATAAAACTACACACAATTCCCTTTGTTGTCCTTTTTAGACTTATCTGTTGCCTCGCCTCCCTCTGTTTTTCCCCTCGCTTTCCATCAGAACAGGAAACCCCGAAAAGGGGAAAATCTACGAAGTAAATCCCAACGAAGGTTTTGATTGATGGAACACGTGTTGCAATATAATTAATGACTGGGTGAGCGAGGGGTAAACGAAGCGAGGCTTCCGAACACTTTTACGAACCATCTGTTCGATTTTTTGTTGTTGTTGTTGTTGTTGTTGTTGTTGTTGTCAGGCGGAGCCGAACTACGGGTTCTCACCGCGTTTTTCTTTATTTTCGTGAAGAGTTGAACGATCTAGGATAAGTTTTTATTAGCAAAAAAAAAAATTGAGGTTGGTGTGACAGTAGTAGTAGTAGTAGTGTTGGTGGTGGTAGTAGTGTTGGTGGTGGTAGTAGTGTTAGTGGTGGTAGTAGTGTTGGTGGTGGTAGTAGTGTTGGTGGTGGTAGTAGTGTTGGTGGTGGTAGTAGTGTTGGTGGTGGTAGTAGTGTTGGTGGTGGTAGTAGTGTTGGTGGTGGTAGTAGTGTTGGTGGTGGTAGTAGTAGTGTTGGTGGTGGTAGTAGTAGTGTTGGTGGTGGTAGTAGTAGTGTTGGTGGTGGTAGTAGTAGTGTTGGTGGTGGTAGTAGTGTTGGTGGTGGTAGTAGTGTTGGTGGTGGTAGTAGTGTTGGTGGTGGTAGTAGTGTTGGTGGTGGTAGTAGTGTTGGTGGTGGTAGTAGTGTTGGTGGTGGTAGTAGTGTTGGTGGTGGTAGTAGTGTTGGTGGTGGTAGTATTGTTGGTGGTGGTAGTAGTGTTGGTGGTGGTAGTAGTAGTGTTGGTGGTGGTAGTAGTGTTGGTGGTGGTAGTAGTGTTGGTGGTGGTAGTAGTGTTGGTGGTGGTAGTAGTGTTGGTGGTGGTAGTAGTGTTGGTGGTGGTAGTAGTAGTGTTGGTGGTGGAAGTAGTAGTGTTGGTGGTGGAAGTAGTAGTGTTGGTGGTGGAAGTAGTAGTGTTGGTGGTGGTAGTAGTGTTGGTGGTGGTAGTAGTGTTGGTGGTGGTAGTAGTGTTGGTGGTGGTAGTAGTGTTGGTGGTGGTAGTAGTGTTGGTGGTGGTAGTAGTGTTGGTGGTGGTAGTAGTGTTGGTGGTGGTAGTAGTGTTGGTGGTGGTAGTAGTAGTAGTAGTAGTGTTGGTGGTGGTAGTAGTGTTGGTGGTGGTAGTGGTGTTAGTGGTGGTAGTAGTGTTGGTGGTGGTAGTAGTGTTGGTGGTGGTAGTAGTGTTGGTGGTGGTAGTAGTGTTGGTGGTGGTAGTAGTGTTGGTGGTGGTAGTAGTGTTGGTGGTGGTAGTAGTAGTGTTGGTGGTGGTAGTAGTAGTGTTGGTGGTGGTAGTAGTAGTAGTGTTGGTGGTGGTAGTAGTAGTGTTGGTGGTGGTAGTAGTAGTGTTGGTGGTGGTAGTAGTGTTGGTGGTGGTAGTAGTGTTGGTGTTGTGTAGTAGTGTTGGTGGTGTTGTGTAGTAGTGTTGGTGGTGTAGGGTAGTAGTGTTGGTGGTGTAGGGTAGTAGTGTTGGTGGTGGTAGTAGTAGTGTGGCGGTGGTAGTAGTAGTGTGTCGGTGGTAGTAGTGCAGGTGGTGGCAGTGTTCTGGTGGTAGCAGTGCTGGTGGTGGTGGCAGTGTTGGTGGCAGTAGTGGCGTTGGTGGTGGCAGTAGTGTTGGCGGTAAAGCAGTAGTGCTGGCGGCAGCAGTGCTGGCTGGTGGTAGTAGTGCTGGTGGTGGCAGTAGCTGGCGGTGGCAGTAGTTGGCTGTGGCAGTGTGGTGGTGGCAGTATGCTGGTGGCAGGCAGTGTGGTGGTAGCAGTGCTGGCGGTGGCAGTGCAGTGCTGGTGGTAGCAGCAGTGTGGCGGTGGAGGCAGTGCTTGGTGGTAGCAGTGCGTAGGTGGCTGGTAGCAGTGTGCTGGTGGCAGCAGTGCTGCGGTGGCAGCAGTGCTGGTGGTGGCAGCAGTGCTGGTGGCGGTGGCAGTGCTGGTGGTAGCAGTAGCAGTGCTGGCTGGCAGCAGCGCTGGTTGGCGGCAGTAGCAGCAGGTGGCGGCAGTAGCAGTAGCGCTGGCGGAGGTGGTAGTAGTGGTGGTGGTGGTGGTGGTAGTAGTAGTGGTGGTAGTAGTAGTGGTGGTGGTAGTAGTGGTGGTGGTGGTGGTAGTAGTATTAGTGGTGGTAGTAGTATTAGTGGTTGTGGCAGTAGTGGTGGTGGCAGTAGTAGTAGTAGCAGTGGTGGTAGTAGTAGTACTAGTGGCAGTAGTAGTAATAGTGGTGGTGGTATTAGTAGTAGTAGTAGTGATGGTGGTGGTATTGGTAGTAGTAGTAGTGGTGGTGGCATTGGTAGTAGTAGTGGTGGTGGTGGTGGTATTGGTAGTAGTAGTGGTGGTGGTATTGGTGGTAGTAGTAGTGGTGGTGGTGGTATTGGTAGTAGTAGTGGTGGTGGTATTGGTGGTAGTAGTAGTGGTGGTGGTGGTATTGGTGGTAGTAGTGGTGGTGGTATTGGTGGTAGTAGTAGTGGTGGTGGTGGCATTGGTAGTAGTAGTGGTGGTGGTGGTGGTATTGGTAGTAGTAGTGGTGGTGGTATTGGTGGTAGTAGTAGTGGTGGTGGTGGCATTGGTAGTAGTAGTGGTGGTGGTGGTGGTATTGGTAGTAGTAGTGGTGGTGGTATTGGTGGTAGTAGTAGTGGTGGTGGTGGTATTGGTAGTAGTAGTGGTGGTGGTATTGGTGGTAGTAGTAGTGGTGGTGGTGGCATTGGTAGTAGTAGTGGTGGTGGTGGTGGTATTGGTAGTAGTAGTGGTGGTGGTATTGGTGGTAGTAGTAGTGGTGGTGGTGGTATTGGTAGTAGTAGTGGTGGTGGTATTGGTGGTAGTAGTAGTGGTGGTGGTGGTATTGGTAGTAGTAGTGGTGGTGGTATTGGTAGTGGTGGTGGTATTGGTAGTAGTAGTAGTGGTGGTGGTGGTGATGATAATAGTAGTAGCAGCAGTGGTGGTGGTAGTATTGGTAGCAGTGGTAGTACGCAATGCTTCCTTACGCAATTCTTGCAAAATAACAGTGCACTATCAGCGTAAAAAAATAGAACAAATACCCTAAGTCCTCCATTAAATATCGTACGTCATTCGTTAAATGTTTCACACACATTAAATAACGTACTTGAAGCGTGAGCTGTAAGGGATCTAAATGGCGGTGCAGATCAAGCTTTAAGTAGAATAATGTTTCACTCTGTAGAGCTTAATCAATCCACATAGAATTTACAAAATAAATTCCAAAGTGTATAGTATAATCACAGTGAAAAGTAGCATTATTCCAAGAGCTTTTGAGAGTTATCACACCATCAAGGTGTGAGAACACACATTATATATATATATATATATATATATATATATATATATATATATATATATATATATATATATATATAAATATATATATATATATATATATATATATATAAATATATATATATATATATATATATATATATATATATATATATATATATATATATATATATATATATATATATATATATATATGCGAAGCCAGGGGAGAGTGAATCTGTTAGTAATCAGCGAAGAGGCGGGCCCAGGTGCTGGGATTCAACCCTTGCAACCATATATATATAGGTGAGTGGATACTGGTAAGCACACGCACGCACAGAAACACGCACATACTGCAGTATGAAAAACTTGAATTCATTTCATGGTAAGTTACTATGAAACAATAGTTTGCTGGATCAAAAAATATCCATGACTTTACATCGTTAAATAATCAAGTGGATGGTTGGACAGAATTACAAAACTGGAAAAAAAATCAGGCGAGACGGAAAAGATTGGACAAAAAAAAATGAAATATGGAAAAATATACGATTGAAAACTGAAACTGGAATAATGAAAAATCTAAAACAACAGACTAATATATAGATCAATAATCGTTCCCCCACCCCCTCAAAAAAATCACTTAAAAAAAGACAGATAGAAATGTAGGTGGTAACAGGTAAGGAACTTCCTGGCAGAAGGACTCTGGTCTGAACCAGAGGGCCAGACACGGGTATAGACAATTCGGACCCAAAAGCCGTAAATTTCTATGAGCGGGTTACGTGTTTATTGTGTAAATGAAAGTTGTACTCCCAGGTGTGCCACGGAGATGGGGAAGAGAACGAGGGGATACAGAGACAGATTCTACACTCAGGTGTATACTGGAGTGAACGTGTGTGTATGGAGTTAGCGTCAGGTAACTAGAGGAGGCAGCGAAGGCTGGCGTCATACACGGCTTTAAGTGTAGGTATGATAGATCCATAGAGAATTTTTTGGGACAACGGTCAAGTGAATATACAGTGAGTCTAGGAACTAGAGTTAAACCCCACGACATTGTCTCGACTACAGACGGACGGACGTACGGAACGACAGAGGTAGTTAGGTACGAACCGATGGATAAAGGAACTGACGGACTTACGGACCAACGGACTTACGGACCAACGGACGTCCAGAGACTCAAGGCCAAAAAGGCTGTGGTATTATGTTCATTATATGTGTTTTGCAGCCAAAGAGAAAATAATCCAAAATCGTCGTCCTGACGAGAGAGGAAATTTTTAGCTCTGTTCTGAGAGTCTGTCATGCTATGCTTGCTCCTTTCTTATGGCTTGACTGGCTCCAGGTCGTTAGGGACCTAGTTGATGCCACCCTAACGAGCCTTAAAGCTCGGAAGTGCGCATGCGTGGGGCTTGTTTGTCGTGAGTTAACGACCCAACTGGCTGGTGGATGGCACAGTCATTTTTTTGTACGAAGTATCTAGAAAACATTTTAAGAAAACGGAGGCTGAAAGATTTCGCTATTTTTGAAATGGAGAACTTCGTTAGATCAACAAACATTTGTGTGTGTGCTTTTGGGTCGTTCGTCAGCTGTGTGGGAGAGGGAAAGAGAGGACAGGAAAGAGAGAGACAGAGAGAGAGAATAAAATGAGAGAGTACAGAGGCTAAACAAGAATAAGATGACCCTGTACCGAGACCACCTGAAAGGAACACTGATATTTCTTCAGATCTGTCTGGACCTAAGGTCAGGAGAGCAGATTCTCTACCCTAGCCAACGGTACCGACGGAAACAAACTGATCTGCCTTAACTACCATCAACCCGGTCAGAAATGCACCGCGTCCATAGCTTTACTAGTGTAGACAGCCCACAATAGTCAATTCAGCTGCTATACAACCCACCAAAGTCAGCTGCTATACAACCCACCAAAGTCAGCTGCTATACAACCCACCAAAGTCAGCTGCTATACAACCCACCAAACCATACCCCCGGCCGGGATTGAACCCGCGGTCATATTTGCAATCGTGTCATTACGATTTCTTGAGTCAACCCACCAAAGTCAGCTGCTATACAACCCACCAAAGTCAGCTGCTATACAACCCACCAAAGTCAGCTGCTATACAACCCACCAAAGTCGGCTGCTATACAACCCACCAAAGTCAGCTGCTATACAACCCACCAAAGTCAGCTGCTACACAACCCACCAAATTCAGCTGCTATACAACCCACCAATTTCAGCTGCTATACAACCCACCAAAGTCAGCTGCTATACAACTCGCCAAAGTCAGCTGCTATACAACCCACCAAAGTCAGCTGCTATACAACCCATCAAAGTCAGCTGCTATACTACCCACCAAAAGTCAGCTGCTACACAACCCACCAAAAGTCAGCTGCTACACAACCCACCAAAGTCAGCTGCTACACAACCCACCAAAGTCAGCTGCTACACAACCCACCAAAGTCAGCTGCTACACAACCCACCAAAGTCAACTGCTACACAACCCACCAAAGTCAGCTGCTACACAACCCACCAAAGTCAGCTGCTACACAACCCACCAAAGTCGCTGTTACACAACCCACCAAAGTCAGCTGCTATATAACCCACCAAAGTCAGCTGTTACACAACCCACCAAAGCCAACTGCTATACAACCCACCAAAGTCAGCTGCTATACAACCCACCAAAGTCAGCTGCTATACAACCCACCAAAGTCAGCTGCTATACAACCCACCAAAGTCAGCTGCTATACAACCCACCAAAGTCAGCTGCTATACAACCCACCAAAGTCAGCTGCTACACAACCCACCAAAGTCAGCTGCTACACAACCCACCAAAGCCAACTGCTACACAACCCACCAAAGCCAACTGCTACACAACCCACCAAAGCCAACTGCTATACAACCCACCAAAGTCAGCTACTATACAATCCACCAAAGTCAGCTGCTACACAACCCACCAAAGTCAGCTGCTACACAACCCACCAAAGTCAGCTGCTACACAACCCACCAAAGTCAGCTGCTACACAACCCACCAAAGTCAGCTGCTACATAACCCAGTACAGCTCAGCTGCCACACACACAACCCACCAGTTCAGGGGTTGACTAATACAAGAACATATCTGGCACAACTTCCAGTTCAATTAACCAGATAAAACCCAATAAATCTAAAAAAAAGAGTCTAAAAAAGATGTATTTAAAAAAATCTTTATAAATTGAAGGCAATGAAAGAAGTACACCGACCCCGAGGATGAGAGAATAGGTAGCTCCCACCATGGCCTCGGCAATCATAGCCAACAATCATAGTCAACAAATCACAGACAATCATAGCCAACAATCATAGTCAACAAATCACAGACAATCATAGCCAACAATCATAGTTAACAAATCACAGACAATCATAGCCAACAATCATAGTCAACAAATCACAGACAATCATAGCCAACAAATCACAGACAATCATAGCCAACAAATGCTGAGAGAAAAACACTGACAAAGAAGAGCCATTTACTGTGTTTATGCTTTATCTCCTAAATACCTTATTAAGCATTTGATAAAATGCTTCAATTTTTGGCCAATGTTCTTTATTAAGTAGGTGATAAACGGATTTTTTTTTCCAGGTCCTTTGTAGGTGAAACTTTGTTTAAATATACGCTTCTTCTATGCTAAAATATCAAACAACGATCATTGAGTTCTTGGTACTGTAATGTCCTCGCTTCCCCACCCCAAGCATGACACTCAGGACAGTCAAGAGATTCCCAGAACTGTCAGAGATAAAAGGCTGACCACAAACTATAGGGCAACTGAATAAGGGGAGTGTAACCTATCTTCAAACTAGTGAGCACTGTCTCATAGCTTCATGGCATCATTGATTGTGTGAAGTCTTCCAGTTTCACGAAACACAGAGTCCATCATCAGCATCCCAACTATGCTGATAACACCCAAAGACGGTAGACGGAATTTCCGGGAGAATATCGCCAAACAGGAGATAGTGCAACTGTACAGAGCTCACTGTGACGTGACTAGAGTATTGGATCTCTCGTTTGATGGCATCTAACAAAAGTAATATCCCTACAAAGTCGTTGTATTAACAGACACTAAGCCGCAAAACAACAGAGTTCAAAAAAGTTAAAGACTTCCAGAATGTGAACCCTCCTGGATTCACTAAATATAGAGAAATGCAAAAATTCCAGAGAAAACATTGACAATAAGACTGATAGAAAGTTCTGTTGTAACAAGGACTACCACAGCCGCATGGACGATATATATAAATTCAATATGTATATATAAATTGTATATGTATATAGCAAACTTACAGTCGTCAGGAAAAAGTAAGGAATAGAGCCACAATTAAGGAAAGAACCATATAAATAGGAAGAATGCTACAATGAAAGGAGGAGGAGGAGGAGGAGGAGGAGGAGGAGGAGGAGGAGGAGTCCAAAGAGAAGAAACCCAGTGGAAAGAAGAGCAGATAATTAAGATACATGTGCAACAGTTAGGTATCTTTATTCCGAAACGTTTCGCCTACACAGTAGACTTCTTCAGTCGAATAAAGAGGCATCAGAAGCAGTAGATAAGACCATATAAAAGGAGAAAGCGTTCAAACAGGAAGACCCAATGCAGAGAGCTGCAGCTTAAATACAAAGACCCAATAAAGGGATAAACGGTCTAAAGGGAAAAAACGCCTTAATAAAAGGAGAACTGGTAGAAAATTGACTAAAAGAAAAATAACCAGGAGCTACTGACTTAGCACCAGCTAAGTCGCCACAATAAGTGAAGAACCAAAAGCAACTCTCAAGAAATCTCTTTCAAAAACTAACTTAGGAAAAAGTGGAATAGAAAGATAAAGCAATCCAAAACGACATTTACATGAAAAATAAATGGGTAGGGAACCTGGCTGGAGATCATAACAAGTGTGGAAAAACTGATTAAAGACAAGCGTGAGGAGATACTGGAGAGCTGCAGCAGCCTTGCAGCAGCAGCCTTGCAGCAGCAGCCTTGCAGCAGCAGCCTTGCAGCAGCCGCCTTGCAGCAGTAGCCTTGCAGCAGCCGCAGATGTGACGTTTACAGTGTACTTTGACCTTGCAGATCACTCAGCGCCCACACGAATTCAAAGTATACACAAAATAAATAAAAGCAATAATGTCAACAAATAATAAAAGTAACGAAAGTAAACACTCAACACAAACACAATCGTTCCGATTTTACATGTCAGCATCAGTCACTAGCTCCATTAAATTAGTAATGTCAAAATACTTTGTTAAAAGTTTCCCAGAGGTGCCTAAAGGTACCTCGGTAATTATAAAATCCATGATGAAGGCGGAAAGGTCTGAGCCGAGGGTAAACAGCTGCAATGTGGTGTAGTCAGCGGCACGTCACAAGCTACACAGAGGGAGACAGGAACACTGGGGAACAGGAACACTGGGGAACAGGAACACTGGAAAACAGGAGCACCTGGGAACAGGTGTCTATAGGTGGGTTTCCCTATCCTCATTCTAGAAAAATTCGTCTCAAAGAGACTATTCCTGTTGAAGGAGTTGGGGTAAATATCTACATCGACCGAACCCTGAATACCTTGTTCCGAGTCTGCATGGCCCACTAGGCTCACTGCCTCCCAAAAACAATTCTGAGAATATGGCCCATGAAGTCTCTGCAAGCTAGCTACAGTAACCTTTGCCTCGGCATTCGCCTGTTCATTTTCCAGAACACCAATATGACCTGGGTACTCGCAGAACTCCACATCGTTGTGCCGCACAAGTAACAGATAAAAGTAAACAGTACTAAGACTCACGAAATCGTAATGACACGATTGCAAACAAACCGTATCACGGGTGGAGATAGAACCCGCGATCAGAAAGCCATAAAACTCGAGACCGACGCGCTAGCCACTGGGCCAGCTGGCCCAGTGGCTAGCGCGTCGGTCTGGAGTTTTATGACTCTCTGATCGCAGGTTCTATCCCCGTCCGTGGTATGATTTTTTTAAACAGTACCACCAAGATGGCCGCCGTTGCGGTCTCTCAACCAGCAACTGAGATATCAAATCCAGTGGCAGCTCCCCAGTATTCAACAAGAGAAAAAGAATTACAACACGGAAATTCCCTGTGGATGAACGAATGCAACATTCTGCAGGGAATCCGAAATATACACATGTGCCTAGGGTCGTAGATGAATGCATCTCAATAATCCAGCTTCAAATATCAAGGTTTTATGCTTCTAAATAAGAGCAGAAAAGCAGTTGGTATGGACAAGCACTGGAAACAAGCCATGGAACGCAAGCACAATGGCTTGTCTCAGTATGAAAATGGACGGGCACCATTGTTTAAAATATAGATGGGAAAATGATCACGTATAGAGGCAACGTCTTATTTCCCCACGAATAATGGCTGCTCCTCAGGCCAGCAAATATAAGCCAAGAGCGATGTAAACAAACACTTAAGAGGAATATCGCAAATGGTGCTAATCAGTGAAGATGCACAGAAACAAAATGGAGAAGGGACTTAATTGGGCAATAAAAAAATTAACATGGTTGATCAGAGCGAGACTGATTGTGTCTTGAAGTTAAATATACACCGGGGAAAATACACTGAAGAAAAACGGAAGCTCATCTCAGTGCGGTCATATTCAAAGACAGTTAACACTGCAGACAAGAGTGGAATTTTACCTGGAGTAAATAGCCTTTGAAAGGGCCCTTCCCAGGTACCTTTCCAGAAGAGGTTACAGGTTAACCCTTAGTCCAAGTTCCTTTGTAACTTAATGTTTCACAGGCAATTATTTTAGATTTCAGTGTTGGGGACTGGAGAATTATTAAAATTAAAATGCAGCATCTGACGCAAGAATACCTTTCCATGACATAATATTAATGAGGTATAAAGACTTTTTTTTTGACAATTGAAAAACACCAAACTTTTACAATAATTTTTCCTGTTAAGACTTTCAAATCTCTTCATCGAACGTTTAAACACGTATATAACAGTAGATATTTCAAATATAATTGCAAAATATATCAATTATATTTAAGACTTTTTAATACTGAGCTAAGCGCTTGTCATTTATCAAAGGAGAGAGTATAACCAGAAAAATATTTACATCAGTAGCAACAAAAATGTCGCATTTTTCAATTTTCCTAACATTCAGAATTAGAAAAGCTAACATCGTGGTCCTGCGAGACGAAATAAAAATGGCTGGCCTTAGTAGTTCACCTAATTACGCAATATAAACCAAAAGCTAACCGGTACCCTTGGAAGCCTGGGAATTTTAGAAGATTCTTCTGCCTTCGTGATCCAGGTTTAATACTCTTGGCGGGACACAGCAGCGTTTCTTCATCTGTGTGCCTGTGATGAATGGTTTTAAAAATCGACAAGTTGAAGGTTGAGACACTTATGCGACATATGGGAATCTTTGAGGAAACGTTTCGCCACACAGTGGCTTCATCAGTCCAATACAAAGCAGGTGTAAGGAAAGGAGTTGAGGTAATCAGTCCCTCAGCCTGGAGTCGATGTGCTCAGTCCATCCGTCTTGTAGAATGTACTGTATAGGGCCTCACCTGTAGTCAGGTGAGGCGAAGCAGGAGGAGGCGGGGTTATAGTGGTATCATCCACTAGTCGAAGTAAGTCTCGTCCGAAGGTTGGACAAGGTTGAAGAAATCTTTGTATCAAGACCCCATGATGCAGTGTCTGACAGTTGTCATGAATGGGATCTTGATACAAAGATTTCTTCAATCTTGTCCAACCTTCGGACGAAGACCTACTTCGACTAGTGGATGGTACCACTATGACCCCGCCTCTTCCTGCTTCGCCTCACCTGACTATAGTATATAAGCCAAGTCTACGGCCCTATGCTGTACATTATACAAGATTAATGGACTGAACACATCGACTCCAGGCTGAGGGACTGATTACCTCAACTCCTCTTCTCCTTACACCTTTCTACTTTGTATTGGACTGATGAAGCCACTGTGTGGCGAAACGTTTCCTCAGTAAAGATTCTCATGTGCTGCATAAGTGTCTCAATCTTTAATCTGTGTGCCTACCAGAGTAGGCTCTTGAAGCACCCCGAGAAGCCCCAAAGGAAGCCTTTGAAGGATACTCGTTAAAATGCTGGTTTCCGTAAAACATCTCTGTACGAAAGACACATCGATAAGAAAGAAGAGGCAGACATAAAAACCGAGATCCGAGAGGAAAATAAAGAACCAGGAGCAGGATGAAGGTAGTGATAATGTAGAGAATCACAGCAGATCGTTGAAAGCAGAGTTGATCGAAAAAACAGCAGCATAGCGAGCCAGCAGTCATAATACAGGGAGAGTACCTGTCTCTGGTCCTCGGCAGCGCGTCAATGAAGAAGAAAAAAAAGGGAGGATTTTATTTCACTCTCGTTGGAGGGTTTAGATACTAGTGGGTAGTTTTGAAGTCCGTGTCGTTCACAGCTTATAAAAAATGATGACCCTCAGGGTAGTGATGACAACATACTGGATTTGTACCATCTTTCAGCATCTACCAATAAGAACATACCAGTAAATAATAGAAAAAGAGTTTTACAAAAGGCTTAAATCAAGCGAATCCTGACAAGTTGGTGTCACATTTGTTCAATGTGGAAGTAGGTTGTGCCCAAGGGTTAGGCAAGCGAAGAATTCCCAAGTATTAAACCCAAAAAGTTGCAGTGTCTGACAGGATTGTAGATCAATGGTTCAGAGAACTGACATATTGATAAATTAGACACATGTGCAACTCTTGGGTATCTTTATTGAGGAAACGTTTCGCCACACAGTGGCTTCATCAGTCCATACAAAGGAGAATCTTGAAGAACAGGAGGAGAATGAGGTAATCAGTCCCTCAGCCATTAGTCGATGTGGTCCTTCTCCGCACTTATGCCGTATTCTATTCAAGATTGATGGACTGACCACATCGACTAAAGGCTGAGGGACTGATTACCTCATTCTCCTCCTGTTCAAGATTCTCCTTTGTATAGACTGATGAAGCCACTGTGTGGCGAAACGTTTCCTCAATAAAGATACCCAAGAGTTTCACATGTGTCTAATTTATCAACATGTCGGTTCTCTGAACCATTGATCTACAATCCTGTCAGACACTGCAACTTCTTGGGATTTTAATACTTGTGAATTCTTCGCTTGCCTAACCCTTGGGCAGAATCTTGACAACCTTAGGAAGGCTGACACTGTATTTTTAATAGTATTAATATTAAAAATAATTATTATACAAACAAGAAAGTACCAGATCCGTCTGAGTCATTTAGCACAACAAATGACATAAGCCTGATCCTCTATTCAGACCATTTCTTCATCACATGATCTTCACAACCCACTGGCAGGTGGGTTGTGAAGATCAAGAGACGAAGGCGAGGACTAGGACACGTACATTTATTTTATTTTCCCGTTAAATAAAATCTGACTCAAAGCCACTGTCCTCACGGATACCTGACCCCACTTCAGTGTTGCTATTACATACTTTCTACATACTATAGCGGACGTCCTCCAGATGTTCCAGCAGAGGAACATGTTGGGAATCTGGGTTTGGCTCCCTCAGTCTTCCAGGAGAAGTTGACTCTCAGACCTGGCTGCTAGCCACATTGTTCATCCTCTGAGAGGAAACTATCTGTACACACGTAGTTGTAGAAAATTGTATACAGGACAAAGGACCTTACCTGGCATAGGCCCACGTGGGTGGGGATTCACGCCCCTGGGGATCTCTGTCCCTAGTAGCGCGGCGTGGACCTCTGTCTCCAGGGGCGTGGACGTGGACCCCTGTCTCCAGGGATCACCCTGAAATAGAGAGCAATATTATTTTTAATGTATTTACCTCAGTCATATGGTCCCCTTCCTAGCGTCCTTCAACCATGGTCTTCCCTAGCGTCCTTCAACCATGGTCTTCCCTAGCGTCCTTCAACCATGGTGTTCCCTAGCGTCCTTCAACCATGGTCTTCCCTAGCGTCCTTCAACCATGGTCTTCCCTAGCGTCCTTCAACCATGGTCTTTCCTAGCGTCCTTCAACCATGGTCTTCCCTAGCGTCCTTCAACCATGGTCTTCCCTAGCGTCCTTCAACCATGGTCTTCCCTAGCGTCCTTCAACCATGGTCTTCCCTAGCGTCCTTCAACCATGGTCTTCCCTAGCGTCCTTCAACCATGGTCTTTCCTAGCGTCCTTCAACCATGGTCTTTCCTAGCGTCCTTCAACCAGGGTCTTTCCTAGCGTCATTCAACCATGGTCTTCCCTAGCGTCCTTCAACCATGGGTTTTCCTAGCGTCCTTCAACCATGGGTTTCCCTAGCGTCCTTCAACCATGGTCTTCCCTAGCGTCCTTCAACCATGGTCTTCCCTAGCGTCCTTCAACCATGGTCTTCCCTAGCGTCCTTCAACCATGGTCTTTCCTAGCGTCCTTCAACCATGGTCTTTCCTAGCGTCCTTCAACCAGGGTCTTTCCTAGCGTCATTCAACCATGGTCTTCCCTAGCGTCCTTCAACCATGGGTTTTCCTAGCGTCCTTCAACCATGGGTTTCCCTAGCGTCCTTCAACCATGGTCTTTCCTAGCGTCCTTCAACCATGGGTTTCCCTAGCGTCCTTCAACCATGGTCTTTCCTAGCGTCCTTCAACCATGGTTTTTCCTAGCGTCCTTCAATCATGGTCTATTCTAGAGTCCTTCAATTATTGTTCCCTTACCTACTGTCCCTTAATAATGGTTGCTTCCATAGCATCCCTCAGCCATGGTTCCCTTCCCCAGTGTCCCCCAGCATCCCCAGTTAGGACAGCCTCCCTTAGCGTCCCCCAGTCTGGACACCCAATACAGGGCGACCCCCTACGGTGAGAAGAATCGACGACCCTTACTGGAATCCCGAGATGGTGGTGGTAGGTTTAGTCAGGCTTTGCTCCAGCAGAGAATATGGCAGTAGAGAATATAATAATAGTAATATATATATATATATATATATATATATATATATATATATATATATATATATATATATATATATATATACATTATATATATACATTATATATATACATTATATATATAAACTTATCCACTGCATGGCTCCTCTATATACACCTCCCGCTTTGTTTGTAGGGGAATTCTTAATCAGTATGTTTTTGACTCGCCGTGTGTTCTTAAATACTACCTGTATGTTAAATCTCATACGGGCATTAGGTATGATTGCTACGTTCTGATTTCATGGGAGTAATAACAGGTTCTTCCTTGGTGGTGTCACCCGTGAGTCAATCCTGCAGTGGGTTTTTCTTCTTTTCATCATGGTTTTTCGACAGACTCGGAATCGAAACCTCATTGCAATCTCAAAGATTCTGGTAGTCTCCTCATACAAGTACTCAGGATTGCAAATAAGAATGCTCTCAGGAACACTCGAACTGCCAGGAGAAATAACAGTGTCTGTAAGAGATGCGACTAAAAAATGAAGACAGGAATGAGGAAGGTGATTCTGAAAATAAGGCTCTCGTAGGCAGGAATAGAAGCACCTTACATTATAGACACGAGAGATACACTTGTGTAACATTTGGAAGTCTTTACTGAGGAAAGTCTTTACTAAGGAAATGTTTGGCCAACCAGTAACTGAGGAAGCCATTGGTTGACGAAAAGTGTCCTCAGTGAAGATTTCTAAATGTTGCATGTCTTTTTCAACTTGTCGGTTTTCTAAACCATTACACCACATGACACACCACGAGTGAAACTGGCGAAGGTTAAAGTAGTTTATCACGTCAGTACCGGTACAAGGGCTAAGTGAAAGTAGCATGGGAAAGGCAGACAACAAGAACTTTATTACAGTAAAGTGACCCAGAATTCACCAGACTTATTCAAACTGTTTTTACACAACAAAGACAGTGATTTGTTTACGATGTGCCCACTGAAGAACACGACCGTGTCAGTGAGCTCATCTCCACAGAGTGTACCGACACTAAACTGTGACCCAGGGAGTGACCTACCATAACTCCAGCAACCCAAGACTGACACACGTGTCATCAATACTGAGCTTGTTGGCAGTCGCTTCATCACAAGTTTGTCCAATATTATGACAGGGATTTGAGTTGATCCTTTAATCAGGGGGATTAATGAGGAGAGAGAGGAAGGACTTAGAAAGAGAGAAAGAGAAAGAGAGAGAGAGAGAGAGAGAGAGAGAGAGAGAGAGAGAGAGAGATACAGACAGAAAGATAGACAGATAGACAAACATCACTTCATCTGAGATGATTTATCCCCAGGATGACTCAAGTATGGAACACATTCGTACAGCATTATGATGTCAACGAGATAAAGTCAGTTGAGCAGATGAAAATGCTGGCCCACAGATGGCTCCAACTTCATCCTGTTCCCTACTTGTATGTCTCATAACAATAAAAATGCTTTCAAATGAGCTGATGTAGGTAACAGCTCTTAGCTTGTCAATAAAGTTAGGATTCCTTAACCTGTAAATAGCTTGTCAATAAAATTGGGGATCCTTGACCTAACCTTGTCAAACCCTGTGTAAAAAAAAAAAAAAGAGGATTGATAATGGATTTAAGCACATATGATCCGCTCAAACTGAAGGTTTGCTGTTTTGAGTCTAAGTTATTTTACGTATGTTATTATAGGTATGCAAGCATTTAAGGAAAGCAGTTCATTTCCACGTGAAATCGTATCTTTGGTCACTATAGACTCATGCTGGGTCACAGTAGGTCATCCCAGAAAGCAGACGACAATCAAAATTCAGAGTTTTCCATGGATCCTTTAGGTCTGGTGCGATAAGACCTTGTCTCAGGTTGTTTAAAGCAGCATTACTCATAACAGTCTCTGCCACTTACTACCTGTTGGGTGTTCCGGGGGTCAACGGCCCCGCGAATACCCTCCGTGATAGCGAGTCATGGGGGTCAACACCTCCATGATTAGCTATCACGTCAATAACAGTAGATAGTAAATAGTCTCCAACAATGCAAGGCCCAACTAGATGCATTTCGGTAGCTGCATGATCCGAGCAAGGTATTCTCGTATTGCATGACCTCAATCCCCTGCAGTCTCCTGCAGGCGAAAAGAGTGCGGCATAAATGTACAATGCCGCTAAATCTTGGCGTTGAAGATTTGAAGCTAATCAGGTTTGATACTCTTAAGTTGTCACATAGACACTAATATCTAAATGTTAATTAAATTGGCAAATTACGACATGTAAAGACCTAAAGAAAGTCAAACCTTCCACTAAGAAAAACCAACTTTGTAGCCAACTTCAAGAGAAAATCTGATTATCATTTCAGTGACCAATATCATAAAATACACAAGCACATCAAGTCTGAAGCCTATCAGAATTTGAATTATCAGTCTGTCAGCGCTGAAAGGAGAAGACAATTAAATGAAACACTCAGAACTTTTCGCTTGAAAAGCAGTATTGAAATTTTTTCCAGTTTGTGAAAAATAGCAAAATGGGACCAATACGGGACAAAATATATTCAAACAGTTCTCTAACAGTTCTCTAAGCGTTTAAGTCTGCATGTCAGTAGACGAGTAATTAATAAGAGGTGTGTTTGATATGATGACTCATTTTTTAACACACTCGCTGTCTCCTATCGAAGTAAGGTGACCACCCTCCTCCTCCTAAAATAAAAAATCGCTTAATCGCTGTTTTGTCAAAAGTGAACAGTCGTCACAATTTAGATGACCTCTGAACTGCAGCATTTTCGACCCATCTTCAGAGTGCAGGCACTGTACATCCCCACCTCCAGAAATCAAGTCTGGCCAACCGGTTTTACTGAATCTCTTCATAAATTTTTGCTCACACTTCAGCAGCACGTCTAATCATAAAAAAAACTACTTGCATCCACTGTAATATAACTGGCTCACACAATCCTGCTGCATGTCCAAGCCCCTAGCACCTAAAACCTTATTTTCCCCCTTCCCTTTTCCTTCCAAACCTTCCTGGAACAATCCTTATTCCTTCCTGCCGCCTTGCATTTATATACCTTTTTAATCATCTTCTTTTCTTATTCTTGTTCAGTGATGGAAAGATGACTGAACACCTGGTCCTTAAAATGGCTCTTACAATCTGCTTCTGAAGTGGCATTACAGGAGGAAACAAAAAGTAACAAAAGGAAAAGCACATTCGTCACGGGTTTCCAATATCACAGCTCTCTCCTGATTGGCTTACATTTCCATATCTTTTCCCTGATTGGGTTACATTACTATAGGCCTTTCTTGATTGGCTTACATTACTGAAGCCTTTCCTTGATTGGCTTACATTACTGAAGCCTTTCCTTGATTGGCTTACATTACTATAGGTCTTTATTGACTAGCTTACATTACTGAAGCCTTTCCCTGATTGGCTTCCACAACCACAAGTCTCCCATGATTGGATTCCTCTCTCGCGCCCGCTCGGCGAGACGACCAACATCGATTGAAACGACCAATTACAGTCTCAACGATCGTTTGACAAGTGCCTTATTATTGTTATGGCCGGTTTGTTAGCTTAATACCAGCCAATTACAGCTCCACATTCAAGAGATCAATACTCTGTCAATTATGGTGAAACTCTGCAATTGGTAAGTGTAAGACGAGGAGCTTCGTACCATCTTCCAGCCTTGAGAACCATCCAGTTATAGGAGAAACTGTCTTATAGCCAAGAGAGTTAAGTGTTTGTAAGCAGACTTTAAAGGTCAGTAACCTTCTCAATGGGGAGTTAGTGGGCGAGAATTTGTATAACTGGAAGTAAATTACCTCTTTCAATGTCGGCACTTACCAGTATATATAAATGTGAACTCAGTGATTGTGGTCAGTACCATGGTGACTTCTACACCCGTGGTGACTTACTTAACTGTTTCCTGCATGTACAGTGACTCACTATACTGATTCCTGCATCTGCAGTACTTACTATGCTGACTCCTGCACATGTTATGGTGACGCCTTTAAAGAGTAAACAATCACAACACCGTGGCCGGAATAACAAGCAAATAACTCGCACTTCGGAGAAGGAACTTGTTTCGGCGTTGCGATCCGTCTTGGACAATTAACAAGCACACTGAAGAGAGAAGTGAAGGCCAGATTATATACCAAAGCTGTCAAGGAAAGAACAGAAGAGCACTGTATGAAAGCTTCTAGTCCACGAATGTTGGACCAAAAAAAATCCCTGAGTGACAAGAGCCCCATAGGACAGAACCCACCAAGGCAGAAGGAAGGAAAGTCATGAAATAACAGGATAAGAAAAGAGGTGACAAGAGGAAGCAAAGGTCGGGTGAAGTCGCCAGTGTTCGGAAGCTTAGAGCATTTGACAGTGTACATTGATGTCATGAAACCTCTACTGCCAAAAGTAGAGTTTAAACTCTGTGTATGTACACTCTGGAAAATATACAAATATATACGATTTATTTACAATGAAAGATATACACTTGATGATTGTGTGTATAATATATATTTACGTATATTCGCATACACACACACACACACACACACACCCATTCCCACCCACACACACACACACACACACACACACACACACACACAAAGGGAAGTACCGAAGTACCATCCCTGGTATTAACTGGGACCCTCATCTTCAAAAAAAAGAATAAACGTACGTCAGGGATGACTATCGAGTTCTCCCCGAAGCTGTTTGAGTATTTTCTTGCCCTACCATTTCATATATATGTTCATATGAATATTTTTAATGTCTTCATTTGAGTGATACAATGGATCGTATTTTTTTGGTGTCCCGTAGCTCGATCGCTAGCGCATTCGGCTCACACACTGAGGTCCGGAGTTCGAATCTCCTCCGGTACGGCTGGAAACCATTAGGGACGTGTTTTCGTAAGACACCTGCTGTCCCTGTCCACCCATCGGTTTAAAATGGGTACCTGGGTGTTAGTAGACTGGTGTGGGTCGCATCCTGGGACAAAATTGACCTAATTTGCCCGAAATGCTCTGCATAACAAGCGGCTTTCTATACAGCAAACCATACCACGGGTGGGGTTAGAACCCACGATCAGTCTCTCAAAACTCCAGACCGTCGCGTTAGCCACTGGAGTTTTGAGACACACTGATCGCGGGTTCTAACCCCGCCCGTGGTATGGTTTATTTGCAATCGTGTCATTACGATTTCGTGAGTCATGTTTTCCATACAATAGTATTTCACTGATGTCAGCCAGGCTTGTATACCTTGTATATGTACTTGTAATAAATAAAGATATTAAGTTATTATAGTGGTTTAGGAATAAGCATGCATGAAGAACTGCAAAAAATGGAAACTAAGTTGTAGAACACTGATGAGAAGCCAGGATGTAGCAGGCATTCTTTTCTGTTTTAGGACTGAGAAAAAGACACTTATGCTGAAGTATATCCTCAATAAATTTCTCCTCTGGGTCACCACAATGAAGTGTTGGAAGAGAAAGGTGGAAACCCTCTGGTCTCTAGTTGTTCCCATGTGCCTGGAAGCCAGCGCCTTGAGGTAACCCATGGTATGTTTTCCACACGATGCAAGATTCTCCTAACCAGTAGGGACAAAGTGGTGCTCTTGGGCCAAGTCCATTACCTGTTCAATGTGTGATCGTCACTGTCATCAGCAACACCACCCTGACGACCAGAACTAAATAGGTTGTAGGTGTTGGCCAGGGTAGATACACATGTCTTGTCCCACACCAGCAGTCTGAAGTTCTTCGAAGACTATAATGTAATTCTGATAAGATGGCTGACGGGAGAGTTAGAAATCAAGCTTCTCTCTCGGCTGAACACGGCTGTAGCAAGGTTTCTCTTGATCCCGTTTGCCAACGTTTGCAACTTGGACAATTCACAGTATGCATACACTACTAGTCAACTACTCCTTTGCTGTCAATACACTTGTACTCAGTGTAAACAGGGGCAGCAAGGCGGAGAGTGAATTCAACTTGAAATGTCTTCGGGTCGCAGACGCTTCGAAAATATAGGAATAATTAAAAGGAGAAAGCTCCCTCTCTCTGAGATTGCACCCACTAACACAGCTACAGGAGTCTTTTTCATAACGGGGCTGTTCCGACTGGACTCTGTGTGCCAACGTTTCAGTTCTTGTTTGTGATGAAAGGCTGTTTTTTTCCAATCTGGTGCCAGTGGTGTAGCTGAGGTCATCACCCCGTCACACTGCGTATACGCTCTGCTAGAATCTCCTTTTACCACCTCGTTGGATCCATTGGAAAAGAATAAAAAGACCGACAAGGCAATCAGAGGTTGTACGTATGCCCGGTCCACCTACGTAATCTGACTAAAGTGGCTTGCTCCCACTAACTCATCCAGGGAAAGGTTTAGAACTCTCTAGCTTGGTCGTTGGGAGTCATACTCTCCCAGCTTGGGACTGACAGAGGATGGAGATCATCGTAAAATACTAAGTTAACTTAGGGAGGGACGGGCATGTTTTGAGACAACAGAAGGCATCATGGTTATCAGTCTCGCTGATCCTGGTTACCATTTGCTTGAGGTCAGATTTTTTTGATGGCCGCAAGATCTCCAATGGTAGTAAACCCATGTGGGACACCGTGGAGAGTCCAAATAGCTAGTTCGAAGACTGATTCCTTGCATGGCAGCTATGATTTATATGATGGTGGAGGCCAATTTACATTTCAAAGGGTTGAAGATGAGGTCTAGATTTTATATTTATTCTTTGATAATTGTGTCTTCTAGCAGGGATTCTGTGGTACCGGTAGTGCGTCATCATCCAAGAACATAATATTGAGCTCACTGGTCAGGTTCTAGGTGACCTTTGTTGATAGTCAAACCAAAAAGGAGAGGGTAGAAAGAATCTCTCTGCTGGACACTTTCACGAGAACCAATTTCGTGTTCTCCAAAGAAGAGTATAAAAAAAAAGTGTAGGTAAATGTTCATGGACAGCTCTGAGAAAAAGTCGCTTGCGAATGAATTACATACACACACGCACACACACGCACACGCGCGCACACACACAAACACACACACACACACACACACAGTAGTAGTAGTAGTAGCGATCAATGAAGACGCAGGGCCAGGAGCTGAGTCCGACCCTTACAACCACAAATAGGTGAGTACACACCTCGGTGTACATAAACACACACATCTCGCAGTGTATATATAAGAAGTGAAAGATGTACCGTTCTCATTACATTTGTATAGGGATATACGCCTCACAGTGTATAAACACAAGTAATTTTGCAAGTACAGTATTATATGTACGAGTATACCTCTTGGGATATATAAATCTACACTGTGTACACCTCTTAATGTTGATCTACAGAGATATATACCAGCTGATGTCAGGGCGGACACGAGCCCCAGCACCAGCTGATATCAAGGGTAATACGAGCCCCAGTACCAGCTGATGTCAAGGGAAAATACGAGCCCCAGTACCAGCTGATGTCAGGGGAAAACAACTTCAAATACAAGCTGATGTCACGGGGGACACGAGTCCCGGTATCAGCTGATGTGAGAGGAAAACACGAACCCCACTAGCCAATGAAGTCAGGGGAAAAACGGTGGTTGATGTTGAGCGCCTACTAGCGGTCAGGTGATGAAGTGATGGTTGCCATGGTAACCCCTGACGCCATTACTAAAGACGATATATGGAGAGTGACAGACCCTGCCTCTGTTTTGTCTTCTTTGTTTTTACACTTCAGAGTTATAAACTGAAGATGTAAGTAAACAATACTGACAATCAGCTGTTTACGAAAGATGAAAACAGCACACACACAAGTGCTTTGACAACTGATAACTAATATATATATATATATATATATATATATATATATATATATATATATATATATATATATATATATATATATATATATATATATATATATATATATATATATATGTCGTGCCGAATAGGCAGAACTTGCGATCTTGGCTTAAATAGCAACGTTCATCTTGCCATATAGGACAAGTGAAAATTTGTGTATGCAATAATTTCGCCAAAATCATTCTGAACCTAACGAAAAAAAATATATTTCACTGTGTTTGTTTAGTATTAAATTATTGTAAACAAATCTAAAATATATTTAGTTGGGTTAGGCTAAAATAAATTGTTCTTGTTATAATAAGGTTAGGTAAGTTTTCTAAGATTCTTTTGGAGCAAAATTAAAAATTTTTACATTAACATTAATGAAAAAAATATATCTTTAAACGTATAAGAGAAAATTTTAGAAAGGACTTAATTTTAAATGAGTTCTTGCTAATTGACCAATATATATATATATATATATATATATATATATATATATATATATATATATATATATATATATATATATATATATATATATATATATATATATATATATATATATATATATATATATATATATATATATATATATATATATATATATATATATATATATATATATATATATAT
>NC_091292.1:61009375-61016624 GCF_038502225.1 Cherax quadricarinatus
ATATATATATATATATATATATATATATTTGTCTGGATAGTATACCGTTCATGTACAATTTATTATTAAATTATTGTAAACTTGTGTAAGATATAATTAGGTGGATTAGGCTAAATTAAATTGCACCTGTTATAATAAGGTCAGGCAAGTTTTCTAAGGTTCTTTTGGTACAAAATTATTAATTGTTGCATTAACATAAATATGAAATGTATATTTTTAGATGTATAAGAGAAAACTTTAGAAAGGATTTAATTTTAAATGAGTTTTTGCTAATTAACCAATTTTACCTTTTCGCCTTGTAATCGGTGATACACATTTAACAACATGTACTGTATATGCCACCTTTATATCAACAATGTATCTCTTAAATTTTTTGTACCATATTATGTAATAAAATATTCCTATTCGTAATATATATAATATATATAAATATATATATATATATATATATATATATATATATATATATATATATATATATATATATATATATATATATATATATATATGTTTATTTTCTTGTAGATGAATCTACTTACACTAGTGGGTCCTGCCCACATTTGACCACGCCTTCAACTGCTGCATCACACCAGTTTAGCTTATTCCAATTTAAAAATTTACGTTTGAAAAGGCACTTAAACACTAGGACATATTTATTAGAAAAATTTCGGTCCTGGGACCTTGATCGCTTAAAAATTTCTAAATATGTCCTAGTGTTTTCTTAAGTTATTATTATTATTAAAGATTAGCCGGTATTCTCCCGGCCCGGGCCTTGTCCAAGTGGTGGCCCGGCCTTGGCTCCCTCTTTAGAGTGTGTCTGAGACCTAAGTCTCCCATGGGAGGAGGCACAAGTACCTCCTCATCTTTGGGACCAACTGTCCCCAGGCCTAGCCACAGGCTAGGCCTCTCTGGTCTGCCATCCCCGCCCCAAGGGGGCAAATGGGAATGACAGTCTTATGAGCTAAAGGCTCGGGCTCAGGCACCTACCCTATCCTAGAAGGATTAGGCATGGTAACGATGAACCTTTTCTTAAGTGTCTTTTTAAACCAATTTTTGGGTATCTAATGCCAAGGTTTATGCCAAAAGGCTCCACCGTCACTCTGAGGAAAAGTCTGATGTGCTGACGCTCGTATCACATTTAAAAATACGAATGTGTTGATACCATGTTTGTTCGTCAGTTTGTTGACATTTGATCTAAGATGCATTTCACTATGATGTTATAAGTCAGACTAAATACTGAGGAAAGGGGAAAGTTATCAACCAGATACACTGCAAAAAATAAATAAATAATGGAGATAAGAACATATGAAAGAAGGAACACTGCAGCAGGTCTACTGACCCATGCGAAGCAGGTCCGTGTCCCCCAGCCGGATTAGCCCAATGACCCACCTAATCAGGTCACTTCCACTTAAGGGAGGAGCACCGCGTCAGACCAAGTAGCACAAGCTAGTCAGGTCCAACTCACACCCACCCACACCCACTCATGTATTTATCTAACCTATTTTTAAAACTACACAACGTTTTGCCCTCTATAACTGTACTCGGAAGTTTGTTCCACTCATCCACAACTCTATTACCAAACCAGTGCTTTCTTATATCCTTCCTGAACCTGAATTTTTCCAACTTGAAACCATTGCTGCGAGTCCTGTCTTGGCCGGAAATTTTCAGCACGCTATTTAAATCCCCTTTATTTATTCCTGTTTTCCATTTATACACCTTGATCATATCCCCCCTAATTCTACGCCTTTCGAGAGAGTGCAGATTCAGGGCCCTCAGTCTACCCTCATAGGGAAGATTTCTGATACATAGGATCAACTTTGTCATCCTCCTTTGTACGTTTTCCAGAGCATTTATATCCATTCTGTAATACGGTGACCAGACTGAGCAGCATAGTCTAAATGAGGCCTAACCAAGGATATATAGAGTTGAAGAACAACCTGAGGACTTCTATTATTTACACTTCTAGATATGAAGCAAAGAATTCTGTTAGCTTTATTGCGAACACTAATGCACTGTTGTCTTGGTTTTAGATTACTGCTAACCAGAACTCCTAAATCCTTTTCGCAATCAGTAGTATTAAGATCTACATTAGTTTATATGTGGCATGGTTACTTTCCTGTCCAACATTTAAAACTTTGCGTTCGTCTATATTAAACCGCATCTGCCACTTCTCCGACCATTGCATCAGTCTATTCAAATCATCCTGAAGTGCTCTATGGTTCTCATTAGAATGAATTGGACGGCCTATTTTGGCGTCATCAGCAAATTTGCTTATGTCGCTATTTATTCCCTCATCTATGTCATTTATGTAAATTGTGAACAACAAAAGGCCCAACACTGACTCCTGCGGAACACCGCTTGTGACGTGCCCCCATTCTGATTTTTCCCCATTTAGATGAATGGTTCAGGGAACCAAAAAGTTGATAAATTAGACACATGTGCAACATTTGGGTATCTTTAATGATACCCAAATGCTGCACATGTGTCTGATTTATCAAATAATGGAGATTTTGGGTTCTTAGAGCCTCTAGAACCTTACCACTATGGAGAGGCAAACCCGCATTGGTGGGGTTCAAGGTGGGTGAGGGTTGACTCCAATCGCGCGAATCAAGATTCTCTTTAATTTCACTAATTATTTCTTCCATTGTCGTGTCTTCCCTCTCCCTCCCTACTTAATCCCTCATCTCCCCTCACCTCATCTCCCCTCACCTCATCCCTAGCAACACTTCACTCACACCGGGTAACCACCGAAGCCATTTGTGGACAGGGGTATTTAACGCCCTTTTATTGCACTAACTTCATTGACTCGATCCCTTGTTCACCCGTTCTTATTGTTCATGAGCAATAAATTAATGTGTGAAATTTCGATAAATCACTTTTACATTTTGTAAATTCAGAGACATTTTCCCAGACTTTTAAAAAAAATGTGCCATTAAATGATTTATGGTTTTACTAGTGACATTAATACGCAAATGATTCGTAATTAATTATGAAAATTTGGATCAAATTTGAACGAGTAAATCTTTGTATTTAAATGGCTCTCCTTACTGAGTGAAAAGAATTTACTGTGTGTGTGTGTGTGTGTGTGTGTGTGTGTGTGTGTGTGTGTGTGTGTGTGTGTGGATGTGTGTGTGTGTGTATGTGTGTGTGGATGTGTGTGTGTGGATGTGTGTGGATGTGTGTGTGTGTGGATGTGTGTGTGTGTGTGGATGTGTGTGTGTGTGTGTGTGTGTGTGTGTGTGTGTGTGTGTGTGTGTGTGTGTGTGTGTGTGTGTGTGTGTGTGTGTGTGTGTGTGTAACATCTTACTGAATGTTTGTAAATGATCTCCTGTGTGTTAGGAATGTGTAAAATATATCCTGCGTGTAACTGATCACGGCGAATGTGTAAATAATTTCCTCAGTGAATGTGCGTGTAAATGATCTTATTACTGAACACGTGTGACGGATCTCCTTACTGACCACGTGTGAAGAATCAACCTAAAAGTGTGTAAAAAAAGATTACCTCAGTGAATATAGTGTAAATCTTCTCTCTACTGACAACAATACGAACGTTATCTTTACCAAATGTAACGTAAAACGAGTCCGGACGTTACCTAATTCTGCATTTTCGGGAATTAGATTTTAGCAGGTTCTGTGCGTGTATTCTCGGCTAGCGCTTCAGTACGCTAATGACCTACTGCTGACACGAGGGCCATTAAGACCGAGGATCATTAAGCACAAATGACACAATCCACATGAACACGAGCGCCAAGATGATTTTAGTCCTTCTGTTGAGATTAAATATATATATATATATATATATATATATATATATATATATATATATATATATATATATATATATATATATATATATGTGCAAAACAACCACTGTGAAAGAATAGAGAAATTCCAAGCGCTTTCGTGGCTACTCACGATTATAATCGTGCCGAATATGTAAAATTTATCAGTTAGCAAAGGCTCGTTTACAGTTAAATCCTTTCTAAAGTTTTCTCTTATATGTTTAAAGATATAGTACATCTTTTTCATCTATGTTAATGTAAAAATTAATAATTTTGTACCAAAAGAACCTTAGAAAACTTACCTAACCTTATTATAACAAGCGCAATTTAATTTAGCCTAATTCAACTAAATATATTTTAGATAAATTTACGATAATTTAATAATAAACAAACACAATTTAACAATAAACACTTTTCATTAGATATTTACTCTGGTATATTCTGATATATTTAAATTCCTGTGTATATCAGTGTTATACAATATGCCAAATATCTTTATTCTGTAGACATCTGGGTATCTTTAATCTGTAGATATCTACAGAATAAAGATACCCAGATGTTGCACATCCTTCATCTTTTTAATCCCAAAACCGAGATTCTTTCTTGAATAATTCATACAAGGATTACTGCAGCTTAGTAGATGATACGCAGGATTTTGCCCGTTGTAAATAAATCCGTTAACAGATTTGTGGTCTCCATGTGTTTTAATCAGCATTCTCAAACTACATCTTCCGTTTTTGTACCACATTACAGCTGTTCCAGAGACAAGCTGTGTTTAAGAAGAGTCTTGTCACTCCTGTTTTGTTTACTGATGTAATGTTTGCGCCTTTTGTTTATCTTTATGTAATAAAATCCCTACAAAATCCCAGAGAATGAAGTTTACTTTTTTCCGAATATTGTAACCCAGTATGATACCCTGTTTGATTCTACTGTTATTTCCAATATTTGATCAGTCCTTCAGGCTGAGGGACTGATTACTTCAAACTCCTCCTCCCCTTACCCATTTCTGCTTCATATTGGACTGATGAAGCCACTGTGTGGTGAAAAGTTCCCTTAATAAAGATTCCCGTAAGTTGCACAAGTGTCTCAATCTTCAATAATTTTTATCTTTCGATTCATCGACAGCTCTTGTCTCAAGGTTTAACACAGAATTAACTTCTTTTAGCAGTTCTTATGTGTGGCCTGAACCAATACTGCTTTTCATAATTTCTTTTACGAACGAAGGAACACTGCAGCAGACCAACTGGTCCTTGCTAAGCAGGTTAAACTCACCCCCACCCACACCCACTACATTTACGTTTTTGCTTTGTCATGCCGTAACAGCTTGATAAAGCTCCTGGAGACCGAAACTTTGCCACGGTAAAACGTCCCATTAGTTACACTTGTGTCTTTTTACCTAATCAAAGATGTTAAACCCATTCCTAACGTCCTTGAATGATCCTGATAACATCTAAAACTCTCTCTGGTGTGGCTTCAAAGGTTCAAAACATGTACATCGAATCACGAAGCGACCTACCTACCTGGAGTCCACCTACCTGGAGTGTGTTCCGGGGGTCTACGCCCCCGCGGCTTAGTCCTTGACCAGCTTTTATTTAGTTTTGTTGATCGTGTATCAAGATAGTTGTCTATGTTACCTGATCTACTTAATTTTGTAATTCTGTGCTATGCCTGGCCGCATTCATAAGAACATAAGACTGGAGGAACACTGCAGTAAGCCGACTGGCCACATAGTTCTTGTCTGTCTGGCTTTTGCGTGAATACATCACCCTTATGGGAATTTATATTGTAAGCTTTATTGGGCGTTGTTTCTATACAGCTTGTTCCAGTTCCCTTACTGCTTCCAACTATCTTTTTTCCCTCTCTAGCTAAATTTTTTGTTCATTTTTTAAGCTCATCCATATTTCTTTTCATGTCTCTCCTGGCTTAAATCCAGCTTTAATATTTTTGCTCCTGGTATATTTTTTTTTGGGAAAAAATCTTCGTTCTTTACTGTTGTTTCAGGTGTTGAATTTATTTAGGTTCGGATATTTCACGTATTTGTTCAAAATCTTTTTCCAGTCACTGGTTTCTCTTGTTTTCTTGATCTAAAGATCAAGAAAACAAGAAAAGCGGGGTTCCCTAAATTTGTGAACCAATAAAGAGCGGTTTCTAGCTTTTAATGATGTAAATTGTTGGAGTTTATAATATATTTTGAGATTTTTAACCCGTGTCATATTTTCAAATGGGTCCTTCAGTCTTGTCCCCCAGGATGCCATCCACACCAGTCGACTAACACCCAGGTACGTACTTACTGCTAGGTGAACAGGAACAACAGGTGTAAGGAAACATGCCCAAAATTTTCCACTCCTGCCGGGGGATTGAACCATGGGCACTCAGTGTGTGAAGCGAGTGCGTTGCCTACCAAGCCACGGGACACCTAATTTCGTTTCACACAACCACTCGAGCACCTTATATTCAACACTAATAAACACCACTTTCCGACCAATGGATATCATCCACACCCTCCAGGTGTAAATTTCTCAGGATTCATTTAACTATTTACCCATTGGGATTTTACTCTCAGCTTTTTTTTCCTCTTTTTGAGATTTTATAATATACTGAAGCATGCATCTGTTCCTAAGATTATTTAATACAGATTAGTTAAAGGGTAAATAAAATAATTTCGAAGTTCCAGATTTAAGATTTCTCATTTTCTGAATCCTAATCGAAGAACTGCATATTATTCTATGTACCGACACTATATATTATACATGTGGTGTCAGTTCAGCTGTGAACACACCAGTAATGCCTACATTGTGCAAATCGATTATATTATGACATTAATATTCGTATGATTTCAAACATAATAATCACACAATCATAATCCTTCATTAATTCTTTGATTCTTCATTTATAGGTCTGGGAGACTTTTAAATAAAGATAAGGAATCTTCAGATTATTATTATTATTACAATCAAGGGGAAGCGCTAAACCCGGAGGATTATACAGCGCCTGGGGGGGGATGTGGAAGGCATTCAGGCTTAATTTGGGGAACTGGAGCACAGATCCAATTCCCTAAATCAAGAGCCCCTCACCAACATCAAGGAACCTTCCTTAAGGGGAGGAATCTTCAGAAATGCCCTGCTGACAGCTAATGGACTCATAATATGCTGCAATGTTAGAGATAGCTTGACAGGGAGATATCACAGGCGATTTATCATAGATATCGAAGAATCTTTGATAGGAATAAGCTACTTGATACCTGGAGATACCTAGAGAGGGTTTCAGGGATCGACGGCCCAGCGGCCTGGTCTGTGACCAGGTCATGGTATTATTTACAAAGAAAATCCCACAGATGCAGCTGCATCAGATGTTTCTAAACACTGAGGCGAGGCCACTCATTCACTAGTTTATCTAGCAATGTATCTTCCGTGAAAAAAAAAACAAATGGTGTAAGACATACAGCACAAGGAGACTCTTACAATACA
>NC_091292.1:61016724-61025056 GCF_038502225.1 Cherax quadricarinatus
AAATATAACAGACAACAGACGTAAACAACGTAAACAACAGATATAAACATAACAGACAGCAGATGTAAACAACATAAGACAACAGATGGCAACAGATGTAAAAAAACATAACATAACGTAAGGCAACAGATGTAAAAAAACATAACAGACAACAGATATAAACAACATAGCCAACAGATATAAACAGCATAACAGACAACAGATATAAACATAACAGATATAGACAACATTAGAAAAAAGCTGAATTTTTCTTGTCTAAGATCTCTGGTCAGCCATTCCTTTCTTGTTCCATAATTCTCCTTTATGAAAGAAAAAAAAATAGAAAGAGCTAAAGGAAAAAAGCTTTAATATACCGAAAAATTTGGATATTAAGACAAAAGGAAGATGAGGATTTATGTAAAACTCAAAATTGCAGAAAAGTGGTCATTGTATGAGGATGATATATAAAAAACTTATAAACAAAAGTAACTTAGTCTTTTGATAAATCCACGAAGAGAGGAAAAAGAAAATCAGAAGAGAAAAATATGAAAAAAGAAGAAAAATAATGTAGGGTCAAAAAAAAAAAAAAGACCAAACTAAAAGTTAAATGATAAAAAAAAATCTGAATTTTTCGACACATGGAAAAAAAAATCAGGTAAGAAAGGTAATGATATTAAATAAAAAATACATGAGAGTACCAGAAGAATATATAAAAAATAAAGGATCTTGGCAGAATGACTTTCAGAGAGGAGGGTAAAAGAAAGTGAAAAGTAAGAGAAAGGTAAGTTGAGAAAGATGAAAAAGGAAAAGATGAAGTTAGGAGAAAGCAAGAAGCAAGTTAAGAGAAAGCGAGGAGAAATTTAAGAGAAAGCGAGGAGAAATTTAAGAGAAAGCGAGGAGAAATTTAAGAGAAAGCAAGGAGAAATTTAAGAGAAAGCGAGGAGAAAATTAAGAGAGGAAAGTTACAGGAAAGCAAAAAGTTAAGAAAAATATGGATAAGTTTAAAAGAAAGCCAGGAAAAAACTACGAGAAAACAAGAAATTTTGGGAAAGCAAGGAGAAAGCTAAGAGAAAGCAAATATGAATGCATGGAAAAAAGGAGAAAGCAAGGAGAAAGTTGAGAGAGAGATAATGGGAAGGGAAAGCTAAGAGAGGAGCGAGTTGTTGTCCCCGGCCCCCAGGTGGTCTAACGCGAAGTAAACCTGGGCCATTTACCTGCAATTATCCAGAGATTTCGTCCGCCCGATGCTTTTACCTATATTAAATGGCGGCGGTGAGTGTGTAAGCTCCTCCCCTAGCCTCCTAACCCTCTCAACACGACGACCTCCTACCCCCTCCTAGCCCCCCAAGCACCACTTCACATCAACCCCTACCTGTAAAGAGGGGTTATGATGGAACAGTTTCGTTCTAATGGGATGGAGGAGTAGGAAATGGAGAGAGAAACGCAAGAGAACGATTGGAGGTGTGGAAAAGAGTAGGCAGAAAAAAGGGAGAGGAATGAATTTCAAACGGAAGGTAGAGGAATAGGTTGGAATGAGAATGACAGAGAGAAGAGGGGGAGGAAATAATTTATAAGGATTAAGAGGGATAATGGAAGATGTATAGAAGAACAGCATAACTTTGACAGAGGAAACGAAAGAGGTGAGAGGTAGAGGAAAGTTGGATGAACGAGAGAATGGGATAAGCAGATAGAAAATCAGAACAAGTGGAAAGGAAGAGAGAGAGAGGGGGGGGGCTGAAGAGACTCTGAAGAGAAGAAAACTGTTTAAAGGGAAAAGAGAAACAGAGGAGTTGATGTAAGGGAAAATGGAAGAATGACTGATTAAAAAAAAGGTAGGAGAAATGGAAAAGGGGATGGAGAAACTGGGGGAGGGCAAAGAGGATTGAGAGGAGAGCGACTAAGAAAAGACAAAGTTACTGGGACAGCCCTAGGGGGGAATTCCTAGAAATGATAGGCAGCAGCAGTAGCTCGGGAGAGATGGTAAGATACCACGAGAGAAAGAATGCAGATGAGACAGGAGAAGAGCACAACAATAGACTAGATAAGAGAATACAAGGAATGATACAGAAAATTTGAAAACATACTAATGTATTGCAACATAGAGATAAGAATCACTCTGGGTGGAGGACTGGATGTGAGAGAGTAGGTTTCTTGTTCATCTATTACTCTACTATCATCTAGCAATCTCTTACATGTATGAATGTATAGAGCTGTAGTATACCATTGGGCTTGTGTTAGTTCAGGTTTTTATGTAAAATCAAGAATTATACAGCTGCTTTGCAAACATTGAATCACAGAAGCAGAAAGAGCTGGGATTATGCAATTGGGGGATACCTTTCTCAGACTACAGAGATGGAGAGGGCTAGGGTTATGCAATACGGGGCTACATTTCTCAGATCATTTAGGTTCAGTTGGGGGTCCTTATAACCTCTTGCCAGGACGTGACCCACAACTCTTGCGAGCCACGGAAGAGCAACTGCTGGCCCTATGGTGGGCCACGATTGACTGCTGGCACTGACAGGTCACAGTGGAGCAACTGCTGGCACTATGAAGGGTCACAACAGACTGCTAGTTCAGTAGGCAAGGCAGTGACCGCTGGGTCACCACTCTGACTCAGTGGTCTGAGTGACACTACGACCAAAACAGAAATTCTTGAACTGAATGTTTTAGAAAACCGACAAGATGATTAATAAAACACTTGTGCAACACTTGGGAAGTTTTATTGTGGAATCGTTTCGCCAACCAGTGGCTTCTTCAGTCTAATGTAGAGAAATGGTGGGAGATGAGGAGTTTGAGGTAATCAGTCCCTCAGACTGGAGTTGAAGTGTTCAGTCTATCAGTCTTGGTAAAAGTGCAATATATCCCCGGAATTGGGCTTATATGCTGAAGACAGATGAGGTGCAGCAGTGGTAGGCGGAGTTACCAGTGGAAAAAAACCATCTAGTGGGAGTAGGTCGGGACCATAGGTTAGGCAAGCTTTGCAGAATTCTCTGGAGAAGATATTGCTGTTTCTGACAAAACCAACTCTGTCGGACAGAGCAACATCTTGATGCAGGAAATACTTCAAAGTTTTCCTAAGTTGTAGACACGACTTCCACTAAACTCCAAACATGAAGGTGATTCACCAATAAACTCCATCCAAACTCTCTATAAGATTGAAGTTGACAGTATCTGATCAACCGGGCTGTGGTTCGTACGTCGGTTTACATGCGGCCAGCAGTAACAGCCTGGTTGATCAGACCCTGATTCCCCACCAGGCATGGGGGGAATTAAGAGGAATCAGTTTTCATATGATGGTAGGATGTCTCTAGTTTCTTGGATCAAGAGCGCTTTAGAAGTATCGACACCTTGAAGTGTTGTCTCGAGATTTGAAGGGTGTGTGTGTAGGGTCATGTATGTAATGAGCTAAACCCTTGTGGGCCACTCGTGATGAAGCGCAGGAGTTACTAGCGGTCCCGGAGACTGTGCCAACAAAAACACTTCCCGTTCCTCGGATCAAACCGAATTAACTCCCATTCCCCATACACTTTTTGACCTTTAACGGGCTTAGCGCTTCCCCATTAGAAATATAAATAATATTATTATAATTGTAATCATAATAGCAACACTATTTTGACTATTATTATTATTTGATTATTAATAAAAATCTGAAAGCCAAATATTAAATTTTTATTATATATCTACAAAATAAACAGAACGCCCATAGCGCTAAATTTAATACTGGATTATTAATGAGCTCGTTAATGACATGACGTCTGACTCATTAGAGGTTAATTACCCTGTCTGAGGCAAGTCATTATCTGGGTGTTACAAGGTCATGAGCAGCTAACTGCTTGTTCTAGCCTTGTCAGACTAATTTATCAAATTGAATAATGGAATTTTATGAAACTTTTGGAACAGAGAGAGAGAGCGAGAGAGAGAGAGAGAGAGCGAGAGCGAGAGCGAGAGAGCGAGAGAGAGCGAGAGAGAGAGCGAGAGAGACAGACAGACAGACAGACAGACAGACACACAGACAGACAGACATATAGAGAGTTGGGAGAAGTAATTCAGAAGAGTAAATTAAGTTAGTGCTATTTCATCAGTACCAACTTTCACGTGGACACTGCGCTGAGAGGGAGGAGAGGGAGGATGAAGGGGGGAGGGACTGGAAGGAAGGGGTGAGAGGGAGACTGAAGATAGAGGGGTGAGGGGGAGATTGAAAGTAGAGGGTGAAGGTAGATTGGAGGGAAAGAATGAGAGGGATTCAAATGAGCGAGGAGGACTGGAATGAGAGGATGAGGGAGGATTAAAAGGAGGTGAGGGGAAATTGAAAGGAGGGGGTAAAAGGATGGGAAAGAGAGGGGGTGAAGGAGATTGACAAGGTGGCAGAGAAAGAGGGGTGAATAGGATTGAGAGGAAAGAGGGAGTGAAGAGAATTGCAAGGAAAAACGTAAACAGAAGCGGAAGAGACAGAATAACTAAATGCAAAATTACCAGATAACTTGATATGGCAGACACAAACTCTTTGGAAGCTGGAAACCTGGAACAAGAAATCTCCGACGGACGCTGAAGACTCGACTGAGTCAGAGGGACGTCCGTCCGAACCATCCACACTGAAAAAGTAGAGGAAATTGTTACCATATCCACCTTCAACAATATGAATAATTGAGGAGCGGCAAGGAACCGAGATTCGACCCCTGGAATCATAACTAAGAGAGAACATCTGAGTACACACACGCGTCAAACACAGAGATAAAACAAAAAATTACATTACCAATTTTATACTTTCCACAAAAATGCGTAACATGAAAGTCGGTTCAACTTATCGCAAAAAAAATATTGTGCAAAAACATGTTTCTGCTTCACAACTGAAAGTAAGATTTATATCCCATCAAAAAGTAAGAGACTGGGAAATTCACAGCTAGTTAAAAACACCAGTGGTTTTGTAACCCCTTTTGTGCGTGATTAATTGTTTGTAGTTACAGCACAAGAGTTACGCTTGTGGTATCCCTTCTTAATTGTTTCTGTAGTTACTGGAGGAGAGCTACGCTTGCGGTATTCTTCCTTAACTATTTTTTGTAGTTACGGGAGCAGAGCTACGCTCGTGGCGTCCCGTTTTCAGTCTGTGGTAAAATAAACACTATGCATATGGTGTCCCGTCTTAGGGGACACCATATGCATAGGGAAGTATGTAGGCGTTGGGGAATGTGGGTTGGCTTTCTTGTCCCTGGAGAATAAACAAAAAAAAAAACCCAGTTACTGTGTACGAGATCACTAAAACTGACCTAACATGCGTTGTCGAAAATATAACTGCGTAGTGCCACAGTTTTTAACCCACAAAGCGGGTTGTCATATGGTCAGGACTCGTGTCAGTTGACCTTCCTGGCTGTCTTCAAACAGGCACTGGACAGGCACCTAAAGTCAGCACCTGACTAGCAGGGCTGTGGTTAGTACGTTGGACTCCGTGCGGCTAGCAGTAACAGCTTCGTTGATCAGGCCCTGTTCCACCATAAGGCCTAGTCACAGACAGAGCCGCGGGGGCGTTGACCCCCAGAACTCTATCCAGGTATGCTCCAGGTTAATTTAAATATACGGCCATACACTCCTCTCGATGTATATTTACAGACGTGCATATTGCATAGTATATAGACAGGTACAGAGGTAGACGCTGCTCACTGTATATATACCAGTGTATATATACATTGCTGTGTATATCCCCTGATGTGCTCCATGTTTCTGAAGTTTTTACAGAAAAGCATATAGATTTTGGCCTCAGGGCAAGGTTGCTACGAAGAAAATAAAAAATTATATATTGTACACACTATGTCGACTGTGTGTGCTTCCGAATAAAGAAAAAAAATATACCTAATTTGCCTCTTGTATTAGCCCATTGTGAATGAGGAAACTTTTTCCGTTATTTCTTGTAAATATTCACATGATATCGTGTTGGGTAATGATTTATAATTTATGAGAGAGTCTCATCCCACTGAGAAAATAATCCCCATTTTTCTCGTTGTCTTTTTAGGGGAAAATATTTTTTTTTGGGTCAGGAAAAAACTGTCCTCATGGACAGTGGTTAGTAGTTTGTCATTCCATTGGCTTGTTGGACCACCCCGTTAAAATGAGCCTATCACATATATTTATTAGGCCTCCCAGGAGGTGTACTGTAAGGGGTTGCCTGATTTTTCTTTTGATTTCGTTCGGAACTCGAGAATGCCTCATCCAATCGCCTTCAAACTTTCAACACTTGGGTGCCCTTTATGGATGCCAAATTCTTGTAACAATTGCCATGTTTACGTAGCCTACAAACACATGAACACATTCACTAAGTCTATACTCTCTCCCTCCCTCCCATCTATTATCTAATCTTTCATTATCGTAATTTTTATATTACTCTCATTATCTTGCCGTTTCTTATGTTCACTTGTAATTTCCTTCTTTTACATACCTCCCCAGTTTCGTTCACCAATCTTTGCAGCTTCTCCTCAGAATCTCCCAAAAGCATCGTGTCATCACCAAAAAGCAATTGTGACAACTCCCATTCTGCATTATACTATTCTTTCAATCCCACACCTCTCCCCAACATCCTAGTATACACTTCTTCTACAACTCTATCTATAAACATGTTTAACAACCACGGTGACATTCACCCCTGTCTGAGGCCTACTTTTACTGGAAAACAATTGCCTTGTGTCAAAGAACTTGAAGACTGTTGTTTGAGGCACACACAGTGCTTCTGATCCCTCTCTCAGGACCCATGGAGAGGTATTATCTGGTCCCACCGCCTTAGAGGTGGGGCCTCCCAACGCTCGCTGCTTCACTCTACTGCCATGTTTTTTTCCAATTGCTTCTTTTGCTCCTGTGTACGAGTTTTCCCTCTACCTTCCTGCACTTTCCGGCAATATTCTCCATCGTCTCATTCACTGTTTTCCCATCTAGTTCTCTTTTCCTCTGCTCCCCATTCATAAACTGCATCATGCCTGTGTTATCCCCTGTTTTAAAGTTTGGCTTCTCGCATACTTCCCGTGCTGCTTCTCTCTCCACTGTTACTACCACAAGGCAGTTGATACTCAGTAATATGGGGTCACTAGCACAGATAGGCCTTTCATATGTAATATCCCCTATGTCAGAACCGATCAGGTAGAATAAAAGATTCAGCCTTGCTGGATCATCCTCTCCTTTGTGTCTGGTTGTGCTCCTAACTTGGTGGTGTATGAAGTTCTCCATTACCACCTGCAGCATCTTAGTTCACCAAATTTCAGGTCCCCCCATGTGGCTCTAGGTTCTCCCATTCTATCTCCTTGTGGATTTAATCACTCATGATCAAGAGCTTTACCCTGCTCATGTGGGCCCTTACGGCCACCTCAGCTTCTGTATCTACAACTGCGTGTGTGTGTGTTCCTATACGTGCACACGTAAGTGTGTGCTCATGCGAGAGAATGGTATGTGTGCATGCATGTTTGTGTGTTAGGGGTAGTCTTAGGTCTGCATACCTGTGTCAAAGTTAAGCCCAGATATAGACGGCTTTGGTCCAGGAAAAATATATATGCGTTTTCAGAGACGCCCGGCGCCTCCAGAAGTGAAAAAAGGGCAGAAGACTGAAAAATATATATACACTATATAGCGATCGCCTGGTCTACATTTCCAATATATATTTTTTACATATATTTTTTTTAGTCATCGGTCACATACCAAGATCGGGAATAAAAAAATTTCTGGGTCAGCTGGGATGTGAGAGACTGCGAGACCACGATGGAGAAACCGAGACTGAGAGTGGAGAGCAAGAGACCAATTTTGGCACAATGTGATACATCAATAGTCTCCAGCTACCCCATGCTATGTAATAGTTACGAAGCATGGGAAGAAAACTAGCTATGTTACCTCTAACATATTCCATTACAAAAGATGGGGTTTCCCTGTTAAATTTCATCATCCTTAAGTACGTAATGTTAACATCTGTCAGCCTTTAGCTGAGGGGGGGTCTATCGTAGGCCAATGGTGATCTAGTTGAGTATACCATTAATGGTACAATAGCTATGGAGGCTTCAAAGATATCGCTCCAGCAGAACTAAAGTTACCATTACTTGAGAATTACTATCTTTGAAAATGAGCAATCCCATACACAGTAACAGTGGTATTTCTAGGGAGATGTCTCCTTCATGGAGGGGAAATGGCAGCAAATTACAGGAGAGAGAAGGAAAAGGAAGGGGAGAGTGGAAAAATTGGAAGAAAGAAAATGGGAAGAGGGGGAAATAGAGAAAATGGGGTAAGGGGAGAAAAAAAGAGAAGAGGAAGAGAGAGAAAGAGGGAGAGAAAGGGGGAGAAAACGGAAGAAAGAAACTTTAGAGAGTAAGAAAGAGAAAATGGACACAGA
>NC_091292.1:61025156-61092656 GCF_038502225.1 Cherax quadricarinatus
AAAATTCAAAAACCCCTCATCCGATCGGATTCAAACTTTGAACGCTTGCGCACGGTAACGAGGACCAGATTCTGGGAATAATTTGCATGTTCATATGTTCTTAGACCAAAGTTGTTTAACACATTAATAATGGCCTAAAGCTGTTTAGATAATTTGCAAAACCCTCGGCAGTAGAGCTTTAAAAATGCATCTTAATTCGAGGACAGCAAAAAGTGAAATTTAAGAGGACAGATGAAGACCTCTAAAAACTGCAGAGACTGGGAGATAATGCGAGAATAAGAGAGTGAGTGGAATAAGAGAAAATGACTGTGAACGGGAAAGTGTGTGTACGCGCCTATTTACCTATTTGGGGATATAAGGGTAAAGTCTCAGCGTGTGTGTGTGTGTGTGTGTGTGTGTGTGTGTGTGTGTGTGTGTGTGTATGTGTGTGTGTGTGTGTGTGTGTGTGTGTGTGTGAGCGCACTGCTGATGTATCCATTTTTTCGTTAAACATAAAAGCAGAACAGTGTAAGAAGCACGATGGGAAACCAGCAGCACGATAACAATTATATTGATAATCACTGGTTATTAAAATACCTGAAAATTTAATCAGACACAAAACACGAAGTAAAACTTTTATAAGTAATAACAATTAGACCAATAATCACCGGTAATTTACATAGTAAAAAATAAAATATTGTCAAAGCGGACACAAGGATCACAACGGCGAGTGTGGAACGAAAAGAGAAATATTACAATAATTCTCATTATAACAAGGGCACCACAAAATTCTGATTGTTCCTTTTTTTTTTTTTTAGTTTCTGGACAATTTGCATACTCCGTAATGTATGCAACTCACTGAACCAATTAAAACTTTTTATATTGGGAATTACAAATGCTAAAATTCATTTACTGATGATAATATCTGGTGAGCTGTGAATGTGTGTATATACTGCATATACCGTATATAATGAGAGGGGTTGCGACCCCGACACACACACACACACACACACACACACACACACACACACAGGCTCAAGAGGCTGTTAAGCGGGCTAGATACCTCAAAGGCTACGGGGCCGGATAACATCTCTCCATGGGTCCTGAGAGAGGGAGCAGAGGCGCTGTGTGTGCCACTAACAACTATCTTCAACACATCTATCGAAACAGGACAACTACCGGAAGTATGGAAGAGAGCAAATGTAGTCCCAATTTTTTAAAAAGGAGACAGATACGAAGCATTAAACTACAGACCAGTGTCACTGAGGTGTATATTATGCAACGTCATGGAGAAAATTATCAAGTGAAGAATGGTGGAGCACCTAGAAAGGAATGAGCTTGTCAACTTAGCTCCTGGAGTTCAACCCCACCAAGTGTAAAGTCACGAAGATTGGGGAAGGACAAAGACCACAGACGGAGTAGTCTAGGGAGCCATAGCCTACAAACCTCACTCAAGGAAAATGATCTTCTTTTGTGTATAACACCGAGCACATCTCCTGAGGTGCACATCAACCAAATAACTGCTGCAGCATACGGGCGCCTAGCAAACCTAAGAACATTCCGACATCTAAATAAAGACTCATTTAGGACCCTGTACACTGTGTACGTTAGGCCCATATTGGAATATGCAGCGCCAGTTTGGAACCCTCACCTAGCCAAGCATGTAAGGAAACCAGAGAAAGTGCAAAGGTTTGCAACAAGCCTAGTCCCGGAGCTAAAGGATATGTCCTATGAGAAGAGGTTAAGGGAAATCGACCTGACGACGCTGGAAGACAGGAGAGTTAGGGGGGATATGATAACGACATATAAAATACTGAGAGGTATAGACAAGGTGGACAGAGACAGCATGTTCCAGAGATGGGACACAGCAACAAGGGGACACAGTTGGAAGTTGAAGAAACAGATGAATCACAGGGATGTTAGGAAGTATTTCTTCAGTCACAGTTGTCAGGAAGCGGAATAGCCTGGGTAGTGATGTAGTGGAAACAGGATCCATACATAGGTTTAAAAAGAAGTATGATAAAGCTCACAGAGCGGGAAGAGTGAATGAGTCGTGGCCAGTTGAGGAGGCGAGACCAGGCTGTGACTCAACCCCCGCAACCACAACTAGGTGAGTGCATCTAGGTGAGTACGTACACACACACACACACACACACACACACACACACACACAGAAACAAAGGGTCACAACTGGAAGCTGAAGACTCAGATGAGTCAAAGGGATATTAGCAAGTATTTCTTCAGCCATAGAGTTGTCAGGAAGGGGAATAATGTAGCAAGTGATATAGTGGAAGCAGGAACCATACATAATTTTAAGACGAGGTATGATAAAGCTCATGGAGCAGAGAGAGGACCCAGTAGCGGTCAGTGAAGATGCGGGGCCAGGAGCTGAGTCTCGACCCCTGCAACCACAAATAAGGTGAGTACAAATAAGCGAGGACACACACACATCACTTCCTAGAGGCCCCTTAGAGCTAGTGATCATGTGGTTCTGAGTTTTGAATATATAACAGTTACAAGTGGAGAGGGTAACAGGAATTGAATGGGAAAAGCCAAATTATAAAAGGGGAGGCTACTCTGGTATGAGGACCTTCCTGCAGAAGGTTCAGTGGGACAGAGAACTGGTAGGAAAGTCAGTAAACGAGATGATGGAATATGTAACTACAAAGTGCAAGGTGGCAGAGGAAAGGTTTGTTCCCAAGGGAAATAGAAATAATGGGAAGACCAAAGCGAGTCCTTGGTTTACCCGAAGGTGTAGGGAGGCAAAAACTAAGTGCAACAGAGAATGGAAAAGGTACAGGAGGCAAAGGACCCAAGGAAAATAGAGATTAATCGAAAAGCCAGAAACGAGTATGCACAGGTAAGGAAGGAGGCCCAGCGACAGTACGAAAACGACATAGCATCGAAAGTCAAGTCTGGCCAGAAACTGCTGTATAGCCACATTAGGAGGAAGACAACTCTCAAAGACCAGGTAATCAGGCTGAGGAAAGAAGGTGGGGAACTCGAAACGATCAAGAGGTATGTGAGGAGCTCAACATGAGATTTCAGGAAGTATTTACAGTGGAGACAGGAAGGCCTCTGGGAGGACAGAACAGAGGGGGACACCAGCAAGGAATATACCAACAAGTGTTGGATGACATACAACTGATTAGGAGGTGAAGAAGCTGCTAAGGGACATTGATACCTCAAAGGCAATGGGACTGGACATCCCCCCGTGGGTCCTTAGAGAGGGAGCAGAAATGTTGTGTGTGCCACTAACCACAATCTTCAACACATCCCTTGAAACTGGGCAAGTACTTGAGGTATGGAAGACGGCAAATGTAGTTCCCATTTTTAAAAAAAAGGAGACAGAAAAGAGGCACTATAGACCAGTGTCACTGACGTGTATAGTATGCAAAGTCATGGAGAAGATTATCAGGAGGAGAGTGGTGGAGCATCTGGAACAGAACAAGAGTATAAACGCCAACCAGCACGGATTCATGGAAGGCAAATCCTGTGTCACAAACCTTCCAGAAACAGAAATAAGACACGAGAGAGAGAGAGGTGGGTTGATTGCATCTTCTTGGACTGCAAAAAGGCCTTTGACACAGTTCCTCACAAGAGATTAGTACAGAAGCTAGAGGATCAGGAGCGTATAACGGGAAGGGCACTGCAATGGATCAGAGAATACCTAACAGGGAGGCAACAACTAGTCATGGTACGTGATGAGGTATCACAGTGGGCACCTGTGATGAGCGGGATCCCACAGGGGTCGGTCCTAGGACCAGTGCTATTTTTGGTATACGTGAATAACATGATGGATGGGTTAGGCTCGGAAGTGTCCCTGTTTACAGATGATGTGAAGTTAATGAGGAAAGTTAAATCAGATGAGGATCAGGCAGGAATTTAAAGAACCTGGACAGGCTGGACACCTGGTCCAGCAAATGGCTTCTCGAAGATCGGGGAAGGGCAAAGAAGACCGCAGACGGAGTATAGGCTAGGTGGCCAAAGAGTGCAAACCTCACTCAAGAAGAAAGATCTTGGGGTGAGTATAACACCGAGTACGTCTCCGGAAGCACACATCAAACACATAACTGCTGCAGCATATGGGCGCCTGGCAAACCTGAGAATAGTGTTCCGATACCTTAGTAAGGAATCGTTCAAGACACTGTACACCGTGTAAGTCAGGCCCATACTGGAGTATGCAGAAAGGTTAAGGGAAGAAAGGTTAAGGGAAATCGGCCTGACGACACTGGAGGACAGGAGGGTTAGGGAAGACTTGATAACGATATACAAAATACTGCGTGGAATAGACAAGGTGGACAGAGACAGGATGTTCCAGAGAGGGGACACAGAAACATGGGGTTACAATTGGAAGTTGTAGACCCAGATGAGCCAAAGGGATGTTAGGAAGTATTTCTTCAGTCATAGAGTAGTCAGGAAGTCGAATAGCCTAGGAAGTGAGGTAGTGGAGGCAGGAACCATACATAGCTTTAAGATGAGGTATGATAAAGCTCATGGAGCAGGGACAGAGAGGACCTAGTAACACTCGGTGAAGAGGCGGGGCCAGGAGCTGAGTCTCGACCCCTGCAACCACAATTAGGTGAGTACACACACCTAAGTGTGTGTACTCACCTAATTGTGTGGAAGTGAAGCATGTTAAATGTTTTCCACACTGACTGGATTGCTAATCTTTTCTTTGTCTCATAAGAATATAAACTGTCCAGTTACCTCCTAGAAAGAAACCAAAAACAACAGCACCACCAGCAACACTCACCATCACTACTACTACTACTACTACTACTACTACTACTACTACTACTACTACTACTACTACTACTACTACTACTACTACTACTACTACTATCACCACCACCATCACCAGCACCGCCAGTACTACTAACATCACCACCACTACTACTATCACCACCACTACCACTACTTCTACTAACATCACCACTAGCACTACTACTATTACTAACACCACCACCACAACTACTAACATCACCAACATCACCAGTACTACCAGCCAGGGTTCACATAACGAAATGATGGATTTACCGTTGAGTGAAGGGAAAATTACCTTAAATGGGAGGAAATTACCTTACACATTAAAAAAATTAAGTCGTATATATTATACTTTGTTATATTATGAACATTACAATAAAATAATACAAAAATAAATGTACAGCACCGTAAGGAATCTAGCTCAACAGACTTTAAACTACAGAAAAAAATCACCCCTAATTTCTAATGTATGAAGATGCCATCAGAACTCATACAGAATATTTTAAATTTTTTTCTTTACGTAACATATGAAAAATCTGATTAATTCAGGAATTAATAACCTTCTGATAATAAATACTGTAATTTATACAACTATAAATCACAGATACAAAAAAAAAATATGAATGAAATTAATAATTTAGTAAAGTTTTAGTTTAGTCTGCTACTTTCACAAAGATTTTTTTTACTCTCCATCAGTGACATCTCGTGTGCTGAAATTCCAGCTTCGGACAAGACATTGTTTACATGAAGTACGCTGAAAACACCGCTGGTTTTCAGTGACTTTCTGATGTTCAGTTGCGTCTGTGTAATTTTTTCGCTATATATGGTGCAAACAGGCAAGCCTATGTAAATTTTAGGTAGTCCTTCGAAATTATAATGTCAAGGGAAAAAGAAAACCATCTTGAGTCTACAAATTAAATGAAGATCATAGAATGAATGTCTTGCAGAATCTCGGGATCACCTCAGATTACCTTAAAAATATCATTAAGACATTGTCATTACATTAAATAGACCATTATTATTGTAAACTAAGGTAATTATCTTAGAAATGAGAGCCCTGTTAGCAGCAGCAGTACCATCAGCAGCACCACCACCACCACTAATACCATCAGCAGCACCATCACCACGACCACAACACCACCACGACCACAACACCACCACGACCACAACACCACCACGACCACAACACCATCACACCACCACCAAAGCCACATGTAACATCAACACTCTACTCTGCTTTAAGGATCATACGCAAAAAAAAAAAAAATAACTGTGTAGGTAATAGTTAATCCTCATCCTAGATCTAACATACATCATATAGTACTAGAAGTTAACACTTTTATAGTCATTTAAATCTTTCGTTAACACTGTAATTTTTCCGACCCGTTCCTAGCCAGTTTAATCGTTCCTTTAGTTTATTGTGCTCTAATACTCACGCTTTGAGAGGTAGCGCAAAAGAAACGGGATTACAGAGGTCACATTGGGTCTATATCAGACCCCACCAGGCATAACTACATCATGAAAAAGAAATGAAATATATTAGTCAGTTTATATATTATAATTTCGAAATGTAGCTAATGAACACAATACAATGTGGAGTAACAGGCTCAAAAAAAGCATTTAATTATTTTATTACCAGTAAAGCATTAGTCTTTATCGGGTTCCAGATTTTTGTTTCTTAAGATACAATGTAGTCCTCAGGTCTATGCAAAATACACATACAGTCTCAAAATTTCAGATACTATTAGCCCTTTGAGGGCCCAGGAATTTTCAAAAAATTTTTTATTCTTATGAAATGGTAGAGAATCTTTTTCTGAAGGTAATAAAACAAAAATCATGAAATTTGATGGAAAATTAACGAAATTAAACTATCGCGAATTTTGCCGTTTCGGATATTTATGCATCGGCGATTTTGCCCACTTTGACTCCAATTTTAGGCCAATTACATTATTCCTATCTACCAAATTCTTAGCTATTTTGCTAGTATTACTTATGTTTCATAGACTGAGCACAAGAAACTGCCCAGTCAACTATTTCAACTACCCAATAAAGTGATCAGAAATTGGCAATTTGGCCAATTTCACACAAAGTTCAAAATATTCCCGTTTCAAAATAGGTTCCAGAATAAACAATGCAGACATTCCTGGCACTGTTTATTAAATACATTTCCAGGCTTTACAGATGAATTCCATTTTGATTTTTTATTTACATAAAGAATTTTTATTCACACCAAAAAATATAATATTTACTGTTATGCAATATTGTAATAATTGTATAAATAATATCAGCGCATTTTTGAAAGTATATTAGACCCACCAGTTGACGTGTATTGGACGCGTGATGTCATTTGTTTACTCTTGAACATCGGCAAAAATCGAACATTTCTGCTACCTTGAGCTCAATTTCAGGCTATTTTCAGTACTATAACCAATAAAAATCATCTCTCTATTTCTGTTATATATTTTCCATTTTATCAAATGAGACCAAGAAACCACGAATACATCTGTAAAAACCATAGGAAAATACACCGCACAGTCGGTGCTTGAATCCAAAAAAAAGCACTCTCGCATTTTTTTTCTCATGCACTGTGTACTGCAGGATTTGTTTTATGTTGTGCACACTTACCACATAGATGCATTCTCTCGTATTTAGGCCCAAATTTACCACTCACAGCTTATCTGAGTGAACTAAGCTCATGACGTAGATCTACGGCTTGGACCCTCAAAGGGTTTTTTTTTAATTATTAACACATCAGCCATTTCCCACCAAGGCAGGGTGGCCCGAAAATAACTTTCATCATTCACTCCATCACTGTCTTTCCAGAAGGGTGCTTTACATTAAAGTTTTTTAAACTGCAACATTAACACCCCTCCTTCAGAGTGCAGACACTGTACATTCCCATCTCCAGGACTCAAGTCCGGCCTGCTGGTTTCCCTGAATCCCTTCATAAATGTTACCTTGCTTACACTCCAAAGGGTTTTAATAATGAAATATTTTGACATATCCTGTAAGGTTTGCATGGAGTTGTAGATACTAAGATACAGTATTCCAGTGTATGGCCCTGTCCGTCCGCACACTTCGCACTTGCCGTCATCGGCATCTCGGTACAAGCTATACTAACAGCCTAGCCTTAATCTAGCAGTATCTTGCAGTCTACTGACTTTGTTACCCCCCCTCTGTAAATATCTTTAAACTGACACATTTAATTTTTCATTATAATGATCCTATTTGTACTGTTCTGCTATCTTTTAACTCATTTGCTGTTTTCTGACAATTAAAAAATAAATTTCCGTTTAGGAAACCAAAATTATATTCGACATAATCTTTATTTAATTTTACCCTGCTCTTGGAGGCCTATTTGAGAGGAAATCCACAAATAAATTAACCATAATCCCTTCTGGACAATGTGTGTTTATATGTGCCTAGCTTTATACACCAGCCTGCTGCGGGCTATTTAGTACAAGTAATGAGAGTCAGTTACAATTAACCTGTCGGAGATCGTTGTTTCTACAGACTTGAGAGTAAGTATGGCAATCACTTCAGTCTGTAGGGTGGAAGCCCAATTATTAATTCTAACATTCTAATACACCTATGTATCATAGTACCATCAGGACGGTTCACCATAACAGCACCTCCCGCTCTCCCGCTGTCAGGGTTAAGGGAACCATCAGCGCTGATAATCTGAGTGATATTTTTTGTCTGCAGGTTGTTTTTTTCTTCCAGAGCAATGAGTGTAGACAGTCACAGAGGAGGATTGTGTATTAGCTCTTCGGCAGGGTAGGTGGTCATAGTGATAGGAAAAACTGTTATCTGCCAGGGTGGCAGGAAATGTTATAGTTTCCTACCATGATGAAGTTCATGCTGTCCAAACATTTTAATGTGTGTGGCTGCTATTTGAATCCCTCTTGATTTATTTGTCCAATGAATTATATATTCTAGAAATTCTCAAGAAACAGTATTGTTCTGATTACCAGAGAGCTGTTTCAGTCCACTGATTTCACGAATTCTATCAGCAACACTAGGCATACCTAATTCTCTCCTCACATTACATATTTTGGTAGTTATAGGACAGTCATTTTTCCTTAAGTCTCTTAATGGTTCCTCTGTGCTGTAGGAATACAACTTAAGCTTATTAATACATCAGCCCCTTTATGTACGTGAAATAGATCATTCAGGCAAACCTAACAATTGCACCATACCTTGAGTTGTACCCTACAATAGTTCCGAGAGCTTTAAGTCAGTCTTTATATTGTTGGTTAATTTTATCCATAACTTTAAGTATACCTGTAAGTAATACCAAGTTATTTACAAGACACAATCAATAGGCCTACCACTAATTTTGATGGTCCAATTTTACTGTTGCCAATATGTCTGTTAAGCATTTTGGTCTTCAAAATTATAAATCCAAGGTTATCACAGGCTGTCTGAATATATATTTTAAAATGGTCTGCATTTCTCGAAAATTTTAATATTCAAGAATATCATCAACATAGCTAACTATGACATTGTCGGGGGTATTTGATATGGAGTTAAGTAGGGCATTGATTAATACATTAGATAATGTAGGACTTAATACAGCACTTTAGGGAGTGCCAAGTTGCATTTCTTTAGTATCCCTGAAACTGTGCAGCAGATTTTTGTTAGTGAGATAACCAAGAATCCATTCTAATGGCAGACCACTTAAAGCCATTTTAGCTATTTAATATACAATAACTTCCCTATATTCAACGTCGAAAGCTCTTTTAAAGTCAGGAAGAGTCATGTCTGTGCCTTATGTCTCCACGTACAGTTAAACATGTTGCTGTACATACTGATACACCTTTCTCAGGTGTGAATCAGGAGACGTACATTTTCTAACTCTGTACAATAACCTGTGCTATACCGAAGTATATGGCAATATCCAGTTTATATACGGTATATTGAACATCACATTCATCATGCTTTTTAACATAAATTGGAAAAGATTACATCTATCATTAAACTTTCCAAGATGTCCCTGATATGAGATGGCAATATATTTTAGCCAGAGACTTATGCCCATCTCCTAATTAACTAACTTGCTTTGTGCAGCGGTTCTGTGTGTGCAATTGGCCTACTTTTATTTCCAATGATTTTATTTTTCCCTTTCCATTCTTTATTCAGAAGAGTGTGTTGACTGAGCCCACTAATGTTTTTCTAGTCATTTCATCTAAGCTCAGTTATTCATTCTCTTACAACACTAAGAGAGGCGTTTGGAGACTATTGCTGTACATGTAACCTTTTCCTACGTCTATCAACTGTCATTTCGAGGTCATAATAGTTATGCTGTCCGGTGTGTTGACCTGTTTTGCTCTTAATTTTAGTTGACTTATCAGAATAATGAAAAGGCTTATTGAATTTACAAGGTCATCATGAAAGTTTTGTACACACACAGATTCGTAATTGCAACAAGTGGAGGCATAGTCATTAAATTTGGTCTCTTGTCCTTCACTGATTGTTATTTTTTTGTTTATTGTCTTGACAGGTAAGGCGAGAATGGTTATGCATACAGTGGGTATCATTGATGAATGGCCAGACATCAGCTCATCAACGTCAGAGTAATGCGCTGTATATGACAGGCTAAAGCCTATGCATCTATTAAGAATTCCGCCGTAGACGTGAGTTGGCCGATTTGTGACTGTTAATTTGGACAGTATCGTATGTTTCTAAGAGTAAGATTAACATTCATCCACTGGTATTTGTGGTGGAATCATCCAACGCTTTGTGACTAGCATTTAGTAAACAATTAAAACAGTGAGTTAAGAATGAATAAAGTTATGAAGATCTGTACAATGGAGAAGGATGGCAGATGCATAGGTATTCAATATATATGGAGTGAAGTTGCCATTGTGTGCCCTTGTACCATGATACTGAAATTTATCAGTCTTTAAAGATAGAAAAGGCACATATTATATTGACTTCTTAACACACACACACACAAGTGTTTGTTCTGGGATTATAACATTTGTAACCTGTTATGATACGAGGATGATTGTTGCCTACGGAATTTCAAGTTTCCAGCAACCTATGTCAAATTTCTCAGTAAAAACCTTGAGGTGGATATCAGCATACCGTTTTCCAAGGGATGCAATATTCCCACTAAACATCTTCACTATAATTTATTGTATGGTGTCTTGAAGTCAGCCATAGCGCAAAATGTCTGTTTTCCCCACTCTCTAATTATCCTTGTTAATTTATGGATTCCTCTGATTTTTGCTATTTTGAGATATTCCAGGGTCTTTCACTTCCCCCCGGGTCACCCTACTATTGATATTTCTAGGAATTCTATTTTTTTTTTTTTTTTTTTTTTTTTTTGGGGGGGGGGGGGGAGGGGGTCACTTTCCATTTCATCTGCATCAGTATCGGACTCAATATCAGTATCCAGCTTTTCCTTATCACTTTTATCATGACTGAACATTTCGCCATTGCTCGACATTTCATCGTTCCTCGAAATAAGCTTCTTTCAAACCGTTTCTTCATTTTCTCGTTGATTATTTCTGACGCTCACTTATTCCCACAAGTTGTTGCACCTCATCTTGAAGCGCAGCAGTGAAAGTGTTTACTTCCAAATTATTGTAGGTTACCAGTTGGCCTTATCTATCAGGAACTATGAAGTTACCATCAACCACAAGCGATGGCTGCCACCCCAGGGGAGGTTTCTGGCGGTCAGGCACACTGTTAGAGCTCAATCCTGGCTGACCTCTGCTGCTGCTGCAGGTGCTGGTGCTGCTGCAGGTGCTGGTGCTGCTGCTAGTGGTGTTGGTGCTGCTGTTGGTGCTGGTGCTGCTGCTAGTGCTGTTGGTGCTGCTACTGGTGCTGCTGCTGCAGGTGCTGGTACTGCTGCTAGTGCTGTTGGTGGTGGTGGTGGTGGTGGTGCTGCTGCAGGTGCTGCTGCAGGTGCTGCTGCTGGTGCTGCTGCTGGTGCTGCTGCAGATGCTGCTGCAGATGCTGGTGCTGCTGCTGGTGCTGCTGCTGCTACTACTACTACTTTGCACTGTGGCCGGATAAAAGGATCATCAGACACTCATAGGACCCGAATCCACACGTTGACCGCTGCAATTCTTCTTCCCGAAAACAAACAGTGGCCTAGAACGCACTGAAGAACAACCAGGGTTGACTGGTGCCAGGCCTGAGAACACTTCTCATGACCAGATGCTCGATACAAAATGCTTACCCAAGCTCATTTTGCTCCCTCCCCCCGTCCCCCCTCACCACATTTTTAGTTCATTAGTGAAGGAACATCAGCCGGGCCATTAAACAAATTGAGTATGCATATTTTATCCGCGTATTCATAGTTTATTCATGAGCTTGTTACCCTTAATTCATGTCAAGTGCACGGCTGAGGCAAGTACGTCACTCATGTTATACTACGATACAATATATTATACAATAATACACTATATTAAACCACTTCATTATACTGTATTACACTTACGTACAGTAAAATACATTGTTTTGCGCTGCAGTTCATAATGCTATGGCATACTAGGTTATACTAGTGCATAGAGTACTGTACTAGTGTAGTACTGTATACTGCGGCATACAGTATTACACTGCACTCCAGTGTACAGATATTATGTTGACACTACGCTATTACACTGCACTATACTATAGTACGCTCAACTACATTAAGTTGCAAAAACACTAACCACTACAATACCCTATACCATAATGTAAACTACAACGCACTCCACACTAATACGCTACAGTACACAGGGCACTGCACTAATACACACTACAATACACACTGCACTATACTGTGTTCCAAAACACACGAAACGCTGCTTGAAGCCAAGTGAGAAAATGCATAGTAGACTTTAAGGAAATGTCTCTGGATGTTATTCCTTTAATATATGAAGCTTAAAAAAACAGGTTTGCACATGGAATGGTAGGTAGCCTGGAGTTTAGTGAGGTTAGGCCTACCTACCTACCTGCAGGTAGGTAGACCTGACCTCACTAAACCCCAGCATACCATTCCTTGTGTAAACCTTCTTCCATAAGCATCATAGATTGAGTGAATAACGTCAGAGAGTTGAACAGTTGTAAGATTATCAAGTGGGGTCACTGAGGAGCTTTAAAAGATGTTGGTCAGATGTTGAGAAGAGCGTACATAGCATGGGCCAGCAGACCTACTGCAGAGCTCCCTCATTCACGTGTTTCAATGGCTGGGTGAGGCTTGAGGTGTCGCTTCTGTGTAAATGTGATTCATTTGGTACCATCTCCGGCTTTCTACTCTACTGTATTTGTTACCTCAGTTGCTTCTACACGCTGGTGTCACCTTAAATATGAATTCCAGATGACCAGCTGGAGTTCATTCCTTTCCCACAATGTAAATATTTAGTAATGGACTGGATACCCTTACAAAAGCTTGACACTTTTCGTATTTTCCAGACATATTACCTACCCCTTCATCTTCGTAGGTCTGGATGCTTAATTGTGTCTTGAACTACCTTACAGAGGGCTTCTCCAGTAGTTAAGGTTTGTCGGTAAAAATACAATAACATTTTCGTATATATAAAAAGAAGGGTGTTCATAGTGCATACCGATGGACTCTTGTTTACGTTCTTGTAAATCTTGTGTTCCGTGAACAATGGCACCAATATTTTTCAAAATATATTCCTCATTATCTTTAAGATCTCATTTTATACGAACTCATGGAGCAGAACTCTTCTCCAGGCTGAGGGACTAACCACCTCAAAACTACGTCTTCGAAGATGAAGGACTGATCACATAGTCGTTACATTTCCACTTCTTCTCCTCTGGATACGACTGAAGAATCCTGTGTAGACCAAACGTTTCGGAATAAAGATACTCAACTGTTACACATGTGTCTCATCAGGTTGTCAGTATTGTATGCCATTATCATAAAAATATATCCAAATTATTTCTTTCTTCTGAATTCTGAATCATAAAAGAAACATTAACAGGTGAAACACACAGTATTAATTAATACATAATATTAAATCTAATTTTAAACTAATAAGGCGACTAGAAAATATTTTATTTTCGCTCCCTTACCTTCGTGTGTTAGTTTGTGTCTAGTTAATGGCACAATGCGGACAGAAATGTAGCCATTAGTTTCTTTCACCTATGTATGGATTATTTCTGTATTCTTCCAGTCAAGGTATTGTGCCTTTTTTTTATTCTTAATTTTGCTCTACATCGACTGTGAATATATGGAAAAATTGCTAAGCAAAATCGACAAACAGTCTATAAAATCCGAATTTGACAGGATGATATGCAGGGGGCAATATTTGACTGGATGATATGCAGGGGACAATATTTGACTGGATGATATGCAGGGGACAATATTTGACTGGAATATATGCAGGGGACAATATTTGACTGGAATATATGCAGGGGACAATATTTGACTGGAATATATGCAGGGGACAATATTTGACTGGAATAGGAGGGCTGAGTATATAACGTAGGTGGGTAAACCATACGCAGAGACTGACAGCCATGACGTTTTTACGAAGAACACAAAGACAAAGACATTAAATCACTTATTTACTTCTGTCTTCACTCGCATCTGTCCGACTGAAATTATAAATTTAAAGGAAAAGGCTCAGGTGCCGGTCTAAACCAACAGAGACCAGAGGTTCAGCGGTTCAGAGGTTCAGAGGTTCAGAGGCGGTGCTTTCAGCCTTTAAACTTGCAAAATTTTCGCAGAATTTCTATAATTCCAACAATGCTTAGAACTACGAATCGACGTTTTCAAACCATACCAAGGGTGGGGATAGAACCCGCGGTCAATGTGTCTCAAAACTCCAGACCGTCGCGTTAGCCACTGGCTAACGCGTCGGTCTCGACTTTTATGACTCTCTGTTCGCAGGTTCTAACCCCACCCGTGGTATGGTTTGTTTCCAATCGCGTCATTACGATTTCGTGTCATGTTAACAGCGTTTTCAGTCTTTCAGCAAAGTTCATGTTCCTCACCTCCGGCAGCTGTCATTTTTGTAGCTTTTAACATTTTCTAATTCTGTGATTTTCTTCAGGTGTTGAAACAACGTAACTTTATATTCCAGTGTTATGAAATATATTATAAACAACTGTCTTAACATTGTATCATCCATCTACTTAAAATTTATTTTAAAATTTGATAGTGTAGAAAATGTGTTTTCACAATTTCATTTATATGATCTTCCAGTGACCTTTTTTTTTTTTAATATCTCCCGGATCCCGTTTTCTATCTGGTACTTTAAATATTTTGTCTATATTCATGTGGTCTAATTTTCCGTTCTGACATTTCCACTACACTAAGTTCTATCTTCCATCTATCACTCTAACTCTCGATGTATCCAGATCTTCTTGTAAATATTTACAGTCATTTTCATTATTAATTTCTCTGAAAACGTTTTCCATATATTTTTCATTCTTTATGGTAAATCATTTATGCAAATTAGAAACATTATTCGTACAATTTTTGATCCTTGTGGCACTCCACATTTTTTTTATTAGAAATTCGCATTTTTCTCTCAATCCCTCATCCCTTGTCAGAATTTATTTTTAATTCCTCCTACATTTTGCAGTTTCCAAAGTATTTTTTTATGGGGAACTCCATTAAAATCTTTCTTAATGTCTAGGACTCTAGGTAAATACAATCTGCCCATCTATTTCTTGAACAATTTCTGTAACTTTGTCTTAATAATTAAACAAATCTGATATACACATTTGCAGAACGAAAACCAAATTGTTTACCAAACAGTACGTTATTATTCAAGTGTTGAATCCACTTTACTCTGATGGGTATTTCCAATAATTTTACATTTCTCAACGACTCCATCCTATAGTTTAAGGGTCTTCACTGTTACCATTTTATAAGTATCTGCACACTGTGTAATCTTCAACTTGCTGAGTTACCTTCCTGTAGTAAAATACTAAAAATTCTCCCATTCTTTTAAGACACTAAGGTCCTCTGCTCCTCTGTCTTTATTCTCATCAGCATCTAGTAACACTTTCTTTACTTTCTCTTTACATCTTTCAGTATATTTATTTCAGCTCTCTGTTCGGAATTAGAATCTCTTTTTTTTTTTTTTTTTTTTTTTTTTTTTTTTTTTTTTTTTTTTGCAAACATATTCTGAAATATACCAGTTGATACTTCACACATTTCCTCGTTTATCTCAATGATTTTTCCGTCGTCATTTATTGTTTGCATTTCGTTAACATAAGTTATATTTTATTATGAACTTAAATGGTTTGGGTCTATCTTACTACTGTCTATCACGTTTTCAATCTGTTTTTCCTTTCTCCTTTCATCCGTATATTCATTTCTAGTCTGAATATCTGATGAATGAGTGTGTGTGTGTGTGTGTGTGTGTGTGTGTGTGTGTGTGTGTGTGTGTGTGTGTGTGTGTGTGTGTATGTGTAGCAGAGAGAGAGAGAGAGAGAGAGTCTACAAGAAGCTTAGACAGGCTAGGTTAGGTAAAGCACTTCCCACTGTCACCTGATCCCTCGCTCCTCCCCACCGCTGATTCCCGTGATTCTCGGGTTAGAGCCGCGAGCCGGCTCTAAGCAGAGCAGAAACAATATAGCCATGAAATAGATCCTTATTACTGAATCAGACCCTGGAAAATAAAGTATATTTTATGATGTGGTAATTAAGTATCCGTCAAGGGGGACTTTCAAGAATTTCCTGAATTTTTTCCTCATCCAATTTCACGATTTTATTTCGTTCACAACTTGACGCCTCATCGAATCGGTTTCAAACTTTCAACACTTGTGTAGAGTAACAATGGCCAAAAATCAACTGTGGGGGAACTTCAAACGTTCAAAAAATCGTGAAATTCAGCATTGTAGGAGCAGATTTGACCATTGTAAGTGTAAAATAACGTGAAATTTTTATCCCCACTAAATCATCTTAAATAATTTGGGCCGGAAAATTGGTTGAAGTAAAATAGTTAAATAAAATTGTAATTATTGGAATCTGTGCCATAACTGGAGAATAACTCATCTGATCGGCTTCAAATTTTCATCACTTTCTAACGCGTTAACTAGGTACCTAAAAGGCTGGTTAAATATCCAGGGTTCGATCCCCGGCTGGTAGCAGTATTGTTATTGTGTATGAATTAATATATAATATATGTATGTATGTATGTGTGTATAAATACATTGTGCCTAATAGGTAAAACTGATCAATTAGCAAGAACTCATTTAAAATTAAGTTCTTTCTATAATTTTCTCTTATACGTTTAAAGAAATATTTTTTACTTCATTTATGTTAATGTAAAAATTAATAATTTTGTACCAAAAGAACCTTAGAAAACTTGCCTAACGTTATTATAACAACCACAATTTAATTTAGTCTAATCGAACTAAATATATTTTTGATACGTTTACAATAATTTAATAATAAACAAGCACGATGAAATATTTTTTTTGATATATTCAGAATGATTTTTGCGAAATTAATGGATACACAAGTATTCGCTTGCCTTGTTCGGCAAGAAGAGCCTTGCTATACAGCATATATATATATATATATATATATATATATATATATATATATATATATATATATATATATATATATATATATATATATATATATATATATATATTATACGCAGATCCTCCCAGATTGCTCTACCAGCTTTCCTATCCTCTTCCATAGCATCAAACGAGTTGATAAGACAAATTCTTCCTGATACCCTCAGTGACTCAGCAGGAATAGAAGACCCTAGCTATGCCAGTGCCATCACTGAATGGGAGACGCTTGCTGCTCCAGCACCAAACCCTAGTGCAGCACTGGCTCACAAACAGTCAAGCTGGGATGGCCCGATCGCTGAAAAGGTGCTTGCCAACATGCTCAGGGCTGCAACATCAGATAGGGAAACTGCCCGTCTCCAGACTGTGAGGGCAACTCACTCCGGGGACTTCCTCCAAACAGTTCCCATATATGCAATGGGAACGCGACTCGACCCTAAGACACTCCGTATTGCAGTGGCTCTGCGCCTTGCTGCCCCAATTCACACAGAATATAAGTGTATTTGCAGCGAAGCGCAAACAGACCAATACGGTCTACATGGTCTTAACTGTTCCAAAACCAAGGGCTGGCATGCAAGACACAATGAGGTCAACGACATCATTAAGAGAACCCTTGCTACAGCTGGATGCCCAGCCGTGAGGGAGCCCCGATCACTAGCAACCAACAACACCCACAACCCAGCAAACCGCCCCTACGGGATCATCTATCCTTGAAAGAATGGCAAGCTCTTAGCATGGGACTATACCTGTGTGTCCACACTGGCTGACACCTATATCCATCACAGTGTTGGGCGACAGGGAGGAGCTGCTGACCACAGGGAGGAGTACAAGATCAGCAAGTACAGTATCAATTTGTGCCAGTGGGATCAGAGACCTTGGGATCATGGGGAAAAAATGCCACACGTTTCCTTAAAGAATTGGGTTTCAGACTCATAGACACCACCAGGAACCCAAGGGCAGCCACTTTCATATTCCAGCGCCTCAGCGTGGCCATCCAAAGGGGAAATGCTTGCTGCATACTTGGCTCGCGTCCGGCCTCGGAGGAGCTGGAGGAAATTCATGATCTTTGATACATTGTGCCATTGTATTCATGTTTATGTTTTTCTGTAAATGTATTCTGTTTATTAATAAATGTTCACATAGAATATCAAATATAGAGGGTGGTAGGAGAAGAAAATATTCAAACAGCTCCGGGGAGAACCTGGAGTTTTCCCTGAGGTACGTTTATTGTCTTCTCTGAGGATGAGGGTCCCCAGTCCAGCCATAGAGGTGGTACTTCCCTACATATATTCCTGAACCTGTATTTCCTGGAACGCAGGTGGGAGAGATACATGATTATATACACCTGGAAAACCCTAGAGGGACTAGTACCGAACTTGCACACGAAAATCACTCACTACGAAAGCAAAAGACTTGGCAGACGATGCAACATCCCCCCAATGAAAAGCAGGGGTGTCACCAGCACGTTAAGAGACCATACAACAAGTGTCAGGGGCCCGAGACTGTTCAACTGCCTCTCAGCATACCTAAGGGGGATTACCAACAGACCCCTGGCAGTCTTCAAGCTGGCACTGGACAAGCACCTAAAGTCGGTACCTGACCAGCCGGGCTGTGGCTCGTACGTTGGTTTGCGTGCAGCCAGCAGTAACAGCCTGGTTAATCAGGCTCTGATCCACCAGGAGGCCTGGTCACAGACCGGGCCGCGGGGGCGTTGACCCCCGGAACTTTCTCCAGGTAAACTCCAGGTAATAAATAAATAAATAAATATATATATATATATATATATATATATATATATATATATATATATATATATATATATATATATATATATATATATATGAAGCTATTGCGACTGGGGATTTCTAAATATTCTCATTATTATTATTAATTATTATTTTACTGCAAGCCAAAATTTTCAATGTTTTCTTTGCCTCTAATGAAAACATAAGCCGTCCTGAGCCACCACCTCACACCAGCCAGTCTCCTTCTCCCATAAGGTACCACCCAAGTCAGCCGACCAGCCAAGACTTTCCCCCACTCCCCAAGCCCAAGCTAAATCTAGCGTGAGCCAGTGGATCAGGTTATTAACGTGACATTTCTATGGCGTCCAATCACAGCTCATCAGCGACGTCTCTGGGCAGGCTATTGTCCGTTCCGAAATCAAGACAGATAAGTAAAATGGACATCCGGACATCCAATATCTTTTTAGAGGAGTATCCCAAGTGATAGAGAGGGAGAGGGAGAGGGAGGGAGAGAGAGAGAGAGAGAGGGAGAGAGAGAGAGGGAGAGAGAGAGACAGGAGGAGTAACTAAGGTATTTTTATCTACAAAAGTAAGGTCAAGTTAATACAGAAAGCCCTTCCAGGTCCTCCACCCTCTCTCCGGTCATTGATCACATTCTCGGGAGTCATCTTTAACCACCTCGTGCATGCCTACACTGAAACATGCAAGACTCAAAGTGTTATCTTGCTGGACTTTTCCTTCTACCAGGGCAAACGCCCACGAGCAGCGGAAGCCGACCTTGAACTGTCTTTCTCCGAAATTAATTACGATGCCTGAACAGCCAACACTAGGATATATTTCGATCCTCTTACCTTGATCACTTTCAACACACAATTTAAACAGAGTGAATATATATATATATATATATATATATATATATATATATATATATATATATATATATATATATATATATATATATATATATATATATATATATATTTAATTATACTATTTTATTTTTTTATTAAAATAACGTCAAAAAGAAAAACTTTCACCATCATTTATTCTATCACTGTCTTGCCAGAGGCGTGCTTCTTACACTACAGTTATAAAAGTGCAACATTAACACCCCTCCTTCAGAGTGCAGACACTGTACTTCCCATCTCCAGGACTCAAGTTCGGCCTGTCGGTTTTCCTGAATCCCTTCATAAATGTTACTTTGCTCACACTCCAACAGCACGTCAAGTCCTAAAAAACATTTGTCACCATTCGCTCCTAACACGCTCACGCATGATTACTGGAAGTCCAAGCCCCTCGCACACAAAACATCCTTTACCCCCTCCCTCCAACCTTTCCTAGGCCGACTTCTACCCCGCCTTCCCTCCACTACAGATTTATACACTCGAAGTCATTCTATTTTGTTCCATCCTCTCTACATGTCCGAACCACCTCAACAACCCCTCCTCAGCCCTGGATAATAGTTTTGGTAATCCCGCACATCCTCCTAATTTCTAGACTACGAATTCTCTGCATATTCACACCACACATTGTCCTCACACACGACGTCTTCACTACCTTCTCCTTGTTGCTATATTCACCACCCATGCTTCACACCAACAGAGTATTGGTATAACTATACTCTCATACAGCTCCCTCTTTGGTTCCATAAACAAAATACTTTGTCTCCACAGATTCCTCAGTGCACCAGTCAATTTTTTCACCTCATCAGTTCTATGATTCACCTCATCTTTCATAGACATATCTGCTTGCACGTCTACTCCTAAATATCTGAATACATTCACCTCCTCCATACTCTCTCCTTCCAATCTGATATCCAATCTTTCATTACCTATTTTTCTTATCTTCATCACCTTACTCTTTCCTATATTCACTTTCAATTTTCTTCTTTTATATACCCTACCAAATTCATCCACCAACCTTTGCAAATTCTCTTTAGAATCTCCCAAAAGCACAGTGTCATCAGCAAAGAGCAACTGTAACAACTCTCATTTTGTGTTAGATTCTTTGTCTATCTATATATATATAAATATTTATATATATATATATATATATATAAATATATATATATATATATATATACTATATATATATATATATATATATACTATATATATATATATATATATATTTTTATTTTTTTTTATTATCACACCGGCCGATTCCCACCAAGGCAGGGTGGCCCGAAAAAGAAAAACTTTCACCATCATTCACTCCAGGTTGGTAGACAGCAACCACCCAGGGAAGTACTACCGTCCTGCCAGATGACTGTGAAACAAAAACCTGTAACTGTTTTGCATGATGGTAGGATTGCTGGTTTCTTTTTCTGTCTCATAAACACGCTAAGATAACAGGGATATCTTGCTACTCCTACTTACACTTTGGTCACACTTCACAGACACGCACATGCATATATATATATACATACATCTAGGTTTTTCTCTTTTTTCTAAATAGCTCTTGTTCTTTTTTATTTCTTCTATTGTCCATGGGGAAGTGGAAAAGAATCTTTCCTCCGTAAGCCATGCGTGTCGTATGAGGCGACTAAAATGCCGGGAGCAATGGGCTAGTAACCCCTTCTCCTGTATACAATTACTAAAAAAGAGAAGAAGAAAAACTTTATATATATTATATATAATATATATATATATATTATATATAATATATATATATTATATATAATATATATATATATATATATATATATATATATATATATATATATATATATATATATATATATATATATATATATATATATATATATATATATATATATATATATATATATATATATATTATGCAGGGTGACCCAAAAAGAAAAAAAAAAAAACTTTCATCGTTCAACACCATCACTCATACATAATCACTGTCTTTGCGGAGGCGCTCAGATACGACAGTTTAGACGTCCCTCCAAACTGCCTGTATCTTAAACCCCTCCTTTAAAGTACAGACATTGTACTTACCTTTTCCAGGACTCAAGTCTAGCTATGTTAGGGTCACAAAGTGACCTGAAAAATCCAGGTGGTCAGGTAAACAATTAAGCCATATAATTCCTGTGTTGTTAGTCAGGTTGTGCTTCGCATGGTTGAGTGTTATGTTCTACGATTAGGGCGGCTTCTAGACATCATCAGCGTCTAAGATCTTGTTCAGTGAGTATGAGCTGTACCTCATTCCAATTCATTAAATGTTCCGTGGAGTTCCTGGTGCTGTTGGCTTTTGGAGTCTGTGGAACTGGAAAACTCTTCTAGTCAGCTTTAATCTTGTAGGGCTGATGTTAGGTTGTATAAGTTATGGGCCTATTTTGTTATCAAATTGGTTTCTGTGAAATAATTGGAGAATGTCTCTTATGATCAGAGATAAGTCAAAGTGTTTGTCTTAATTTGGTTATTTTACTTGAAATCAACTTAATTTTTTTTTTATTTGACTTTAATATCTGTGTCCTGAAGACCATTATTAAAAATTCGTATGCTATGTGCACAAAGCTTTCATAAAACCTGCTTATTTACTTTCTTGTTTACTTATTTTCTTGCTTATTTGATATACTGACTTTAAAGCTGGTCGATTCAAACTTTTCCTGAGGGTAAAGCTTGAATTGATTTTGGCCAGTGTAGGTCCCAGTTTGCTTTTGTTGGAAGAAAAAAAAATATATACTGCATCTCATACGAGGGGTTTCTGAGTGTCTCATCTAAGTACCTTAAATTCATGCTGGTAGTTTTATTATGCAACTTCTGAGCGGCTTTAAGCTTTAAGCGCTTGTGTAGTTTAGGATATTGGTCTCTTAGAAAGGTTTTAATTAGATTTGAATAATATCCTGATTTATCACTTATTTTAAGAATTTTAATAATAGTTTCCATGTGAAGATTCGTGAATGCCAACTTCTGTTGCATTATGCACTATTACAATCGCTTTCGTTGAGGTATAGGGGCTGGGGTTGTGGAATACTGGGATAACTTGCTGTGATCGCACAGCGACAGAAATACATCTGGTTTACTATTATTCACAAATAATCTAATTTAATATGAAGCTTATGACAACGTTTCGGTCCATTATGGACCATTATCAGATCAAGTTTATTGCCAAGCTCATTAAGCATCAATTCGAAGACCTTCATTTTTCTGAGGTGCCGGTTGAAGCCCTCCAGGATGTCACCAACAGAATTTGTTGAAGTCTAATAGCCCAGAGATTCAGTCGTTCGAATGCAGCTATCAGATCAGGTAAGCGTTCAGCGTTCCTTCAGGCAGTCTGCAGATCTACAGGTCCACGGTCATTTCCCCTCGTACTGAACAATAAATTATAAGGTCTTCCGCAGTCCCCCCGCAGTCAGGCCTGAGAACTGTCTCCACCTGTTGGCAATCCTGAAGCTCACAAAACTAGTTGTGGGCACTAGAGACAAAAGAGAAAAACTCGTCCCTCTCTGAGGGATCGTACTTCATTATTTATGGTGAAGCAGGCGTAGCAGCATATTTGGAAAATGTTTTTCCTTTGAGTTTCTTCAAGTTCTGTGTTTACCGTGGAGGATACCGGATTTTACTTGCTCCACTGAAAACCTAGGATGCCCGTCTAGCCTCTCGGAGGACCAATCTTGATGGCAGATACCTACAGGGCAATAAGCTCAGACCATTAGTAGAGATCACAAACCGCGTGACCAAGAGTTGCCAGTCGCTGCCGCCGCTCCCTGGATGAGCAAATCTCTCCCCTCCGAAGTGGTCATAAGCCCTTTGGTAAATCAGGACGTCAATAAGGGCACGAGTACATAATTGTCCACGAGAAGACGATTCGAGCACGGTCAGGTCCATGGACCACGGTCAGGTCCATCTGCAAATGCGCCTGGAGTGCAGAAACCATCAGTTATATCTGATTGTGGTGGACATCTAACTGAACGACAAAAACAAAGATGGAAGACTTATTCCCTTACAGAAAGTAGTGACCCCAGAAGTTGTAGAGAGTTCATTACTGCTCACTATAGTCGCATTTAATTTATCTTAGTGTAAGTGCAGCTCCTTTTCTTGCAAGCCTCCACAAATTCACTTACATACCGCAAGAGTATTCTCATCTTAAACATGCCTGCATGTGTGACCATGATTTATTTCCCTCCTCCTCCCTGGAATAGGCAGTGCCAAATTCTGACCCACACTACATACATACCTTAAGCGAGACCTGGCATTTATTCCTCTGATGTCTGAATTTCTGATTCCTGAAGCACTTTGGTAGGAAGGGAATATTCTGTTTGATGTTCAGGTCCTACCAATCAAGGATGATAATGTCAGGAGGAAGGTACAGTCAGTTGAACTAGAGAGGAATGGTACTGGTGTTCACCAGCACTGGCTTCTGGAGTCCTTATCTAAGAATGATATACGCTTCTCAATGAAGAATCTTGGGATAGGTGAACACCAGTTACCTATCCAAAGATTTGCAGAATGAAACCACATTATCACTGAGAGGGGTGTATTATCCTTAGATAAGGACTCCAGGAGCCAGTGCCTTAACCCCCTCCCCCTTTTCCCCTAACACTGGTTAATTGAGGCAATGGAGAGGACACTGTGCATCATCTTCTGTAATCACCTCGCCAGGATTACTCATCTGGATCGTAAAGTTAAGGTGACTCCGCATAGAGAAACAATAGTTCAGAAATTAAACAAAGCATTGCTTCACAGACCTAAGAAGAAACATCTGACAGTACCTCATATATGGCCAACAGGAAACCAGGTTTGGGAAGCTAGCGTGTCAGGCAAGGTAAAGGAACACACAAAAAGTAGATAAATGGCTCAGAGAAGCATTTATTTACACATGTGCGACACTTGGGGTATCTTTGTGTTTCCACAATAAAGATACCTAAGTGTCGCACATGTGTCTAATTTATCAACATAACTAAAAGTTTAAATGAAAGATGCAAATCTAGATCGGAGGGTATAACCGGCGAAGTTCCTGCTGGTTCAGTCCTGGGTCCCATACTGTTCTGGTACAGGGCGTTTAAACGACCTACCAGAGGGAGGAAAAAACTTATTTAAATGAACGCAGAGAACGCAGAGCTAATGACAATCAGAAATGACTACAGGAAACTATAAGGTAAAAGACTGAAGAAATAATATAATATTATACCATGAAGACAGTATGCAAAATAAACTGTCACTGGGACAGTATTGCTTTATTGAAGCTAGTTTTGCAAAAACGCCTCATACAAACACCAGTCAGCATTACGCTTATACTTCCAAAAGTAGAGTTAAATCCTAATAAATGAAAGACTGGAATTAGTCATAGGAAAAGCTCAGAGGTGAGGAACCATTTGCGGAATTTAAGTAAAACGACCTGAGAAGGCAGATCCTGTTTAACTTGTTTCTAGCTTGTTTCTAACTTCTCTGAAAGCTTAGTTGAAGAGAATGACACAGGGAGGCATTTTAGATTAACAGACTAAAGCATAACTTGTGAAGATCTGAATTATTTCTTAAAGCACTATCAGCTTAAAGTTGAGGCCAATCCTCGAGTAAGCAGCAACAGCTTGCAGCCCGCTCCTTGCAAAGCTCAACACAATAATGGGGCAAAAATTCCAAGCCAAACGTCTCGTCAAGGAGGGAGAGAAATTATTCCAAATAAACATGGTGTAGAAATATCACGACTACTTACCACCAGGAGGGCTGATGACGAGCAAGACTGCAGCCGAAAACCCCAAATGAGCCACACGATGACTGAGATTTTCTTACACTTATTGTAGGAAAGAAGAGGAATAAACTACGAAAGATAAAATTCTAAATGAATCTTTAAAGCTTTCTAAAGGTAACACATAATAACTTTAGGTAATACATTATAACATAAGCGGACTGAAAACTAAAGAAGCGGCCGAACAAGTTACAGCTCAACACCTGTAAACTCAGTTAATTAAAATTCAACATATACAAAGAGAAACATACAGGGGGACAAGCGCGCACGCATAAACACGCTTGCAAACACGACAAGGAGTATGCAGCACCAGTTTGGAACCCACACCTAGCTAAGCACGTAAGGAAACTTGAGAAAGTGCAAAGGTTTGCAGCAAGACTAGTTACGGAGCTAAGGGGCATATCCTACGAGGAGAGGTTAAGGGAAATCGACCTGACGACACTGGAAGACAGGAAAGATAGGGGGGAGGGGATATGATAACGACATATAAAATACTGAGAGGAATCGACAAGGTGGACAGACAGAGGATGTTCCAGAGATGGGACACAACAACAAGGAGCCACAGTTGAAAGTTGAAGACACAGATGAATAACAGGGATGTTAGGAAGTATTTCTTCAACCACAGAGTTGTCAAGTTGAATAGTTTGGGAAGTGATGTAGTGGAGGCAGGATCCATACATAGCTTTAAGAAGAGATATGACAAAGTTCATGGAGCAGAGAGTGACCTAGTAGCGACCAGTGAAGAGGCGGGGCCAGAAGCTATGAATCGACCCCTGCAACCACAACTGAGTACACACACACACACACACACACACACACACACACACACACACACACACACACACACACACACACACACACACACACACACACACATGGGCGGCGGGAATCACTTGAGCTATCTTTGATTGGATTCTTGGGTGAGGACGAGTGTTTACAAACACCTGTGTTGGTCGCTGGGACTGGCTGTGGCTGTCGCATTTGTTCTGTTTCCAGGATGAAAGCCGTCTCATTCCTCAACTAGTCGGTTTTTCTAAGCCATTACATCACACTAACTGTAATGGTCAGGAAGGTCAAGACTGAACATTGGTATACCTAGTAGCAAGAGGATCCTCGATTAGAATGTTAATGATTAAGAGAATAGGTACCGTGACTGGAACAATACTGTGACTGGAACAGTACCGTGACTGGAACAATACCGTGACTGGAGCAATACCGTGACTGGAACAATACCGTGACTGGAACAATACCGTGACTGGAACAATACCGTGACTGGAACAATACACAAATAACCAGCACATAGGAGAGTGAAACTTACGACCACGTTTGGGTCCGACAATTAACGTTACATCTGTTACATTCATCGAAAGAAAAAAAAAAAAACTTTAAGACTGAACGTAAAATTGTTTGTTGCTACGTGCTAATTGGTTACACATCAGTAAAGTTACTTCGCAGTTCATTACACATTAATTGGTTACACATCAATTAGTTACACATTAATTTATTCGCATATCAGTGCATTTATAGTTTTTTTTATCTGATTTTGGTTTAATTACAGACAGGCCCCGCTTTACAGCACTTAGCTTTAACAACGTTTCGCTAATGTAGCGGTTTCCAGTTATACCCGTTCTTCATTTATTCGGATTTTCTATAATATATTCACCACTCACTATAAGCTAAGGACAAGAGTATTTTGAGGTAATATGTGCACTGTATACACATTTTTTTTTTTAGGCCTAGCTCTATTGCTCATTTTAGAAAAGACTTAATTTTCAATGAGTTCTTGAGGGTGAAAATTGAGACACTTATGCAACATAGGAGAATCTTTATTGATTCCCATATGTTGCATAAATGTCTCAATCTTCAACTTGTCGGTTTTCTAAACCATTCATCACAGTTCTTAAGGGTTCCCAAGACAATTCTAGAGGTGGTACCTCCCTATATATATATACATATATAATATATACATATATATATACATATATAATATATACATATATATATACATATTTTATTTATTTTATTATCACACCGGCCGATTCCCACCAAGGCAGGGTGGCCCGAAAAAGAAAAACTTTCACCATCATTCACTCCATCACTGTCTTGCCAGAAGGGTGCTTTACACTACAGTTTTTAAACTGCAACATTAACACCCCTCCTTCAGAGTGCAGGCACTGTACTTCCCATCTCCAGGACTCAAGTCCGGCCTGCCGGTTTCCCTGAATCCCTTCATAAATGTTACTTTGCTCACACTCCAACAGCACGTCAAGTATTAAAAACCATTTGTCTCCATTCACTCCTATCAAACACGCTCACGCATGCCTGCTGGAAGTCCAAGCCCCTCGCACACAAAACCTCCTTTACCCCCTCCCTCCAACCCTTCCTAGGCCGACCCCTACCCCGCCTTCCTTCCACTACAGACTGATACACTCTTGAAGTCATTCTGTTTCGCTCCATTCTCTCTACATGTCCGAACCACCTCAACAACCCTTCCTCAGCCCTCTGGACAACAGTTTTGGTAATCCCGCACCTCCTCCTAACTTCCAAACTACGAATTCTCTGCATTATATTCACACCACACATTGCCCTCAGACATGACATCTCCACTGCCTCCAGCCTTCTCCTCGCTGCAACATTCATCACCCACGCTTCACACCCATATAACAGCGTTGGTAAAACTATACTCTCATACATTCCCCTCTTTGCCTCCAAGGACAAAGTTCTTTGTCTCCACAGACTCCTAAGTGCACCACTCACTCTTTTTCCCTCATCAATTCTATGATTCACCTCATCTTTCATAGACCCATCTGCTGACACGTCCACTCCCAAATATCTGAATACGTTCACCTCCTCCATACTCTCTCCCTCCAATCTGATATTCAATCTTTCATCACCTAATCTTTTTGTTATCCTCATAACCTTACTCTTTCCTGTATTCACCTTTAATTTTCTTCTTTTGCACACCCTACCAAATTCATCCACCAATCTCTGCAACTTCTCTTCAGAATCTCCCAAGAGCACAGTGTCATCAGCAAAGAGCAGCTGTGACAACTCCCACTTTGTGTGTGATTCTTTATCTTTTAACTCCACGCCTCTTGCCAAGACCCTCGCATTTACTTCTCTTACAACCCCATCTATAAATATATTAAACAACCACGGTGACATCACACATCCTTGTCTAAGGCCTACTTTTACTGGGAAAAAATTTCCCTCTTTCCTACATACTCTAACTTGAGCCTCACTATCCTCGTAAAAACTCTTCACTGCTTTCAGTAACCTACCTCCTACACCATACACTTGCAACATCTGCCACATTGCCCCCCTATCCACCCTGTCATACGCCTTTTCCAAATCCATAAATGCCACAAAGACCTCTTTAGCCTTATCTAAATACTGTTCACTTATATGTTTCACTGTAAACACCTGGTCCACACACCCCCTACCTTTCCTAAAGCCTCCTTGTTCATCTGCTATCCTATTCTCCGTCTTACTCTTAATTCTTTCAATTATAACTCTACCATACACTTTACCAGGTACACTCAACAGACTTATCCCCTCATTTATTATTTATTTATTATTTATTTTATACATTAATAGTCAATGCTACTTGTAAAGTTACCTCAGTGTTACAATGAATATGCAGAATGGCCAATTATAACTTCGCGTCTCCCTGAATTCCCAGGACGAGTTTGAGTTTCCAAGTCCCACTGAATATATTTGACGTATAAACAAAGATCTAATTACCACAGAGCACACACAAAAGTCAAGGAAGCTGCGGAGCGCCGTCAGTGATCAATATGTGTTCCCCGGATGCCGTAGACGGAAGAACCTTCGTCTTGATCACTTTCCTAAGAACAGTTTATTAAATGTGTTAAGCTTTCAAAGCGAATCAGCTTAGCCAGAGTCACTAAGGCCGCAATTTACCTATGCACTGGTACTAACCATATTATAATTGCTGAAACATTAAAATCTCAATACATACACGTAGTTAAACATCTCTTAGTACATTGGGTGTATATACTCTGGCACCCCACGAAACGCAGGCCAGAAAGATGCATCTTAATATACACCTACAAAATATGAACAGGCCCCAAATCTGCACACAGAAATGACTCCCTATGAAAGCACAAGACTAGGTACTCATTGCAACATACCCAATTAAAATCAGGAGCCCCTTGAGTACATTAAGAAAAAATACAATAAGTTTCCGAGGCCCAAGACTGTAAAACAGCCTCCTGGAAGACATAAGGGGAATTGCCAATAGACCCCTGGCTATTTTCAGCGTGGGAACTGGACAGATATTTAAAGTGTCCGATCAGATGGGCTGTGGTTCGTACGTTGCATTGCTTGCTGCCGGAGTAATAGCCTAGTTGATCAGGCACTGATCCACCAGAAGGCCTGGTTGATGACCGGGCCGCGGGGGCATTGAGCCCCGGAACTACTACTAGGTAAGAAGCAACGAATTATTGGGGTGACTCCAGCCACCTACCAAATAAACAACAGTCAAGTGGGTTTAGCATAACTCTCGTTATGTTATTTGAAATTATTCTTTTATTTCCAAAAAAAAAAAAAATGATGTCCAACCTAACGTGACTGAATTTCATACAACCGTATTAAACGTGAGGCAGAAACATAAATGAACACAAATTTAAGGGTCACTGTTTATCAACGGTTATTAAGCAACAAAATACAATCGTAATGACTAACAATTTAATGTACACTTAGCATTGTACAAGACTTGAGTAAACGTACAACATCGCCAACATACATTCATTATGGAAAGGAAACCTCCATTGTTTGACAAACAGATCAGCGAGCAGCTAATATAAAATCGTAGTGTCAAGTCAAACCCACTTTCATATGGAAAACAACTCAAAATGTCATCAACATATTTGACCCACTTAGCTTCATAGCTTATTCTCAAAAAACTCCATATACAGATTTCTTAATAGGGGAGACAATGGATTTCCAATATAGCTAGTGCTCTCAGCTCACACACTGAGGTCTGGAATTCGAATCTTCTCCGGTACGGCTGGAAAACATTAGGGATATGTTCCCATAAAACACCTGCTGTCCCTGTTCACCCATTAGTTCAAAATGGGTAGCTGGGTGTTAGTCGACTGGTGTGAGTCGCATCCTGGGACAAAACTAACCTTATTTGCCCGAAATGCTCAGCATAACAAGCTGCTTTCTGTATAGGAGTATGTCATTGATGTCAGCTAGGCCTGTTTACCATGAACATATACTTGTAGTAAATATATTATTTTTATTATTATCATTATTATTATTATTATCATCACTGTCTTCCTTTGAGCATAATATTTTCTTTCAAACTCAAACTTGTAGTCAACTACACAGAACTTAATCGGATCAAGAATACTGTTCTTGAAGAATTGCGAGGGAAACTCATTTAATTCTTCTTCCAGCTAGGATAAAAGATTTGGAACAGGAACCGGAGTGAACAATTCTGTGACGAAAAGACTTACCTAGTGTTGTGATAGAAACACAGGCCTTATCTCTAGGCTTTATTGAACATAGAATCTTCATAGTACTTCTGCAACAACAAACCCACTTACAACAAAGCCACACGTAGTGTGACAGTAGTCAAACCCACTTACAACAAAGCCACACGTAGTGTGACAGTCAAACCCACTTACAACAAAGCCCACCTCAACACATTCAAATTAGCACTAAAATGAATCCACACACAAAAACGCACAGTATAACACAAAATGCAATCAGATACAAATTATACACAACACAAAAGTAACACACAAATCACAAAATATAAACATTATTCAATGGCGCTAACACCTGAACTCAATTAGGTTTATAGATTCTGGCAACATAATAGAGTACCGCAGGGAATGACAAAACAGATAAAGCCGATAATACAACTGATAGTACCACTGATAGTACCACTGATAGTACCATGTCCATCATCAAATGGGACTTAACAAATGCCTACATGTGTAAGTACTGAAAATAAAACATAACATGAAAAAGACCAACGGCGTATAAAAATCGTTTATCAACATTATCAACTGGAGGACTCCAACAACATGACACATTTACATATAAATGAATGACAGACACATGACAGGAATGTGAATGAACGCCAGACAAGCTCGCCAAACCAGTCACATTGGACAAGTTATATGCACACGCACAGTGTACAGTACCCATGTTATCCAAGACAGATCCACACCCCAAACACAATCTTTACGTAGCCAAATGGCTCCTCGGGCACGAACTTCGTAGTCAAAATACCAATAATCTCGTAGCACTTATTCCCAAATACACCTACGGAAAACAATGTCCAAATGTTCCCTAATCATCGTTCGGCACTTGATGCCAAAATTATACACATCATTCCTAACACTTACATGGTGTGTATATGATTAAAAACGGTGTTCCGCTGCAGCCTGCACTTCCACGGATGACAACACTCTCGTGTCCAACCTTCAGGCTCTTAATTAACGCTGACAATCTAATTCGTTTTCAAAACTAACACCCGAGCCAGCCAACGCGTCTGATAACCAACAGAAGTAGACTCCAGGAAATGCCGTTTCCGTCTCCCACAGATCTTATAAGAACCATCAGCCACCATCTTCCGAAACAACGACACTGCTTGACCCGGGAGGAAGCTTCCAAAAACTTATACTTGACCTTCCGTTCTCTCGGGGAAATACATAACTTTACAAAGCCTTCCTATAGGTACCCCAAGAATAACGACTTCCCAGGGGCCCTGATTGCTTGGTTATACCACTAGCATCCTCGACAACTGCAAGCTGTCCTTCAGATCTACTCCCCTGAAAGCGCTATGTACTATACTATGCACCTTGTCCAGACACCCATTTTGAAGGAACCTGCATGCAACACATGAGTGTTGTGTATTCACAACACTTTCATATGTTGTGAATACACAACACATGAAAGTGATCCCAACCACCTCGTTCCACTGGTAATGCTACTACATGTCTAGGCAGCCATTCACTCCTGGAACACCACGAAAACATGAAAAATCCTGCCCCAATTCCTTCGCAACACGTCACTAGTTAAAGGATGTACATTAATCACATAAAAAGCATGACTACACAGAAGTGCATTAATAGTAATGGCCGTCTATAGTGACAAGGCTTGCTTCCTTCCCATTCTTCCTACCCTGCCACCTGGCCCGGTTGCCTGGTGGCTAAAGCTCCCGCTTCACACACGGAGGGCCCGGGTTCGATTCCCGGCGGGTGGAAACATTTTGACACGTTTCTTTACACCTGTTGTCCTGTTCACCTAGCAGCAAATAGGTACCTGGGTGTTAGTCGACTGGTGTGGGTCGCATCCTGGGGGACAAGACTGAGGACCCGGACAAGACTGAGGACCCCAATGGAAATAAATTAGACAGTCCTCGATGACGCACTGACTTTCTTGAGTTATCCTGGGTGGCTAACCCTCCGGGGTTAAAAATCCGAACGAAATCTTATCACCTGAGTGCTGATTCGGCTACCCCATTCCTAACGTCGAACTTAGTCTCCAAGATAAGATTTTGGATTTATCCGTATTCACGTTCATTCCTAACACTCTCCAAAACATCTCTACCATCCTTCACAGCACTTTCAGTATAGTTTGCTTGTCACCAGCAAAACAGTATCGTCAACATCTTCCAGTGTCAGTAGAAAAAATTCCGCCTTTCTATTCACATCATTTCCCCTCCTCCCCTTCCTTCACCGAAGCCTTGTCACTTACCAACCTATAGAACTGGTCCTGTATGCTTACGAATAGCAAGCGAGACAACGGACAACTTTTCCTTAAGCCTCTCCCCATTGGTATTGCACTCCCCAATGGTCCAAGTCAGATCGAAACGTCGTCGTAAGCTTCTCTCTCCTATGTGCGGGTTATTTGTGTACTGTTGCCTCTTTTTGTTATTCGCCTGCACAAAACTGTCAACCATCCCTGGATACCACACTGGCTGGGTGCGACCATCCATCCAACCAGACACTTTAACCGATTACCTAAGACGTTAGAAAAGCGTTTATAATTGCTACATAAGAGTGAAACTGATCGACAATCATGAATCCCCATCCTAACCTCAACATTTATGACAAATACCGTCACCGATGTTGATTTAACCGGGCCCATCCTATTCCCCCTCTCACTCTTCATGACACTTAAAAGGGATATTGAAAATTTTTCAGTAATTCTCATTCTCTTGACGTAAAATTCAAATCAGATCCCATCAGTTCCCGGGGCTTTCCCCGTAGCCATCGTAGATATCGCCCTAAATGCCTCTTCATTCTCAATAGCTCCTCCGAGCGCCACCCTATTTCTTCTTGAGACTGCAACGAATTATTGCAGACCTCAGACACAGCCCCTGACTCCATCGCCCCTTCTTCCAATACCCATTCTGTCACCTTCCAGGGTGCACCCCTACTGTTCAGTCGTATCCAGTACCTGACCTCTGAATCCCTGAAGCCACCATGCACCTCCTGACACGAAACAGTAATTGTTTACTTACGTTCTCTGTGTGATTGTGAAGGACGTGTAGAAGATGGATAGTTTCTTCATGACACTCCCTCTGTCGCAGATACAGTGCATCAAACAACTCATTGTGTAAATCTTAGATCAAACCCCTCTGATTTATGTCATTCGGGACACTCCCTGGGAAGTCCCTTCCCTGTAACATCTAAGCAACCAATCCACGTAATTTAATAACCCGTACCTCATAGAATTCCAACACTTACCTTCCTCTACATAAAATTTGCATATCGTAGGCTTCGTCACCTTATCCACGAAACACACCACACCCTCATCCCTCCCCTGGTATTTGTTTACCTCCACCATCTCGCAAACTTCACCACCACGTCCTCGTGCCTGAAGACCCTGGTATTTATTTTCCAATAAACATTAACGCACCACCACTCCCACACCATATCAGCTGGTCATTGCAAGATCCGGGAATACTGCTGGCACGATGCGTTCTGAGCGTACACTCAGGGACGGTGTGACATAAATCCTTACCAATTTTGCCTCATAATCCTTTCTCACATACGTATGGGCTGGCATAATCTCAGTCAATTCAACATACACACTTCAAGCTCACATCACGCAACAATTCACACAACTCGGGGAGTAATGCCCAGACCTCTGCGGGTACCATATTTCTTTTGTACCAAACAATTCTAGTCTCTGCCCACAAAGGCAGACTGGTAATGCCCTCAAGGCCAAATCCTCTCTGACTAAATATTGTATTAAAATTGATAGAATTACCGACAATATGTTTAATAAAAGGACACAAGCGCAACTAATGTGACATTGTGGCAACGTTTCGCTCTCCAGGAGCTTTATCAAGCTTTATAAAGCTCCCGGAGAGCGAAACGTTGTCACAATAAAATGTCACATTAGTTGCATTTGTGTCCTTTTACCTGACTAAACATATTTTTGACTCTGACATCGCCATCTGTTAGTGCAAAGATATACAAGTGACAAACAATCTTGACACGCCTCATCCACAGTGATGATGCGATTATCTCCGTTTTTACAACACTGGTGCGCGCCTGTCTCCCTCGGCAAACCAACATACACGCCTACTAACCATTTCTCCATTTACACTACATGTGCAGTTAGGTATTTATTTTGAAAACGTATCGCCTACACAGGCTTCGTCAGTCGAATGCAGAGGTGTAAATATGGAAATAGAGGAATCAGTGGAGAGAGAGGTCACGATGATGTGATCAGTCCATGAACTTTGGGAAAATGCCTTGAGGTGGTCAGTCCTTCAGTCTGAAGAAAGTATAACTTCATAATCTTGAACCAAGTGAAGTTGAAGAGACGTTGAACACATATTTAGGCTGAAGGACTAACCACCTCAAACAATTTCTTTAACGCTGATGGACCGATCAAGAGAGTCAACCCATTCTACTTGCTGGGCCCCTTAGCTTGACATTTCTTTCTTGATGCATTTTCAATGACCCATGACCATAGTGCACACCAGGGTGAAGCTATCCGTCAAAATATAGAGAAAAACCACCAAATAACAGAACACACGTCCGCCCAGGACGCTGTCAGGCCACGAATGACTCGGTAGAACTGAAATCTTTATTTTTTTTTTAATTATTACATTTTTAATGTGAGCTTTAAGGAGTATACTAGATTTGACCGTGGGTTCGAACCCCACCCGTAGTATGGTCTCTTTCTAGATTTTGCCACAAGAAGTTTCAGACACGAAATGGAAGACTTACTGACGAAGGTACAAATTGTGTTGTTATACATACATAATATATATATATATATATATATATATATATATATATATATATATATATATATATATATATATATATATACATATATATATATATATGATGTAGGGCGAAATGACAGTAGTTTGTTGGATTATGTATTGGTAGATAAAAGACTGTTGAGTAGACTTCAGGATGTACATGTTTATAGAGGGGCCACAGATATATCAGATCACTTTCTAGTTGTAGCTACACTGAGAGTAAAAGGTAGATGGGATACAAGGAGAATAGAAGCATCAGGGAAGAGAGAGGTGAAGGTTTATAAACTAAAAGAGGAGGCAGTTAGGGTAAGATATAAACAGCTATTGGAGGATAGATGGGCTAATGAGAGCATAGACAATGGGGTCGAAGAGGTATGGGGTAGGATTAAAAATGTAGTGTTAGAGTGTTCAGCAGAAGTTTGTGGTTACAGGAAAGTGGGTGCAGGAGGGAAGAGGAGTGATTGGTGGAATGATGATGTAAAGAGAGTAGTAAGGGAGAAAAAGTTAGCATATGAGAAGTTTTTACAAAGTAGAAGTGATGCAAGGAGGGAAGAGTATATGGAGAAAAAGAGAGAGGTTAAGAGAGTGGTGAAGCAATGTAAAAAGAGAGCAAATGAGAGAGTGGGTGAGATGTTATCAACAAATTTTGTTGAAAATAAGAAAAAGTTTTGGAGTGAGATTAACAAGTTAAGAAAGCCTAGAGAACAAATGGATTTGTCAGTTAAAAATAGGAGAGGAGAGTTATTAAATGGAGAGTTAGAGGTATTGGGAAGATGGAGGGAATATTTTGAGGAATTGTTAAATGTTGATGAAGATAGGGAAGCTGTGATTTCGTGTATAGGGCAAGGAGGAATAACATCTTGTAGGAGTGAGGAAGAGCCAGTTGTGAGTGTGGGGGAAGTTCGTGAGGCAGTAGGTAAAATGAAAGGGGGTAAGGCAGCCGGGATTGATGGGATAAAGATAGAAATGTTAAAAGCAGGTGGGGATATAGTTTTGGAGTGGTTGGTGCAATTATTTAATAAATGTATGGAAGAGGGTAAGGTACCTAGGGATTGGCAGAGAACATGCATAGTTCCTTTGTATAAAGGCAAAGGGGATAAAAGAGAGTGCAAAAATTATAGGGGGATAAGTCTGTTGAGTGTACCTGGTAAAGTGTATGGTAGAGTTATAATTGAAAGAATTAAGAGTAAGACGGAGAATAGGATAGCAGATGAACAAGGAGGCTTTAGGAAAGGTAGGGGGTGTGTGGACCAGGTGTTTACAGTGAAACATATAAGTGAACAGTATTTAGATAAGGCTAAAGAGGTCTTTGTGGCATTTATGGATTTGGAAAAGGCGTATGACAGGGTGGATAGGGGGGCAATGTGGCAGATGTTGCAAGTGTATGGTGTAGGAGGTAGGTTACTGAAAGCAGTGAAGAGTTTTTACGAGGATAGTGAGGCTCAAGTTAGAGTATGTAGGAAAGAGGGAAATTTTTTCCCAGTAAAAGTAGGCCTTAGACAAGGATGTGTGATGTCACCGTGGTTGTTTAATATATTTATAGATGGGGTTGTAAGAGAAGTAAATGCGAGGGTCTTGGCAAGAGGCGTGGAGTTAAAAGATAAAGAATCACACACAAAGTGGGAGTTGTCACAGCTGCTCTTTGCTGATGACACTGTGCTCTTGGGATATTCTGAAGAGAAGCTGCAGAGATTGGTGGATGAATTTGGTAGGGTGTGCAAAAGACGAAAATTAAAGGTGAATACAGGGAAGAGTAAGGTTATGAGGATAACAAAAAGATTAGGTGATGAAAGATTGAATATCAGATTGGAGGGAGAGAGTATGGAGGAGGTGAACGTATTCAGATATTTGGGAGTGGACGTGTCAGCGGATGGGTCTATGAAAGATGAGGTGAATCATAGAATTGATGAGGGAAAAAGAGTGAGTGGTGCACTTAGGAGTCTGTGGAGACAAAGAACTTTGTCCTTGGAGGCAAAGAGGGGAATGTATGAGAGTATAGTTTTACCAACGCTCTTATATGGGTGTGAAGCGTGGGTGATGAATGTTGCAGCGAGGAGAAGGCTGGAGGCAGTGGAGATGTCATGTCTGAGGGCAATGTGTGGTGTGAATATAATGCAGAGAATTCGTAGTTTGGAAGTTAGGAGGAGGTGCGGGATTACCAAAACTGTTGTCCAGAGGGCTGAGGAAGGGTTGTTGAGGTGGTTCGGACATGTAGAGAGAATGGAGCGAAACAGAATGACTTCAAGAGTGTATCAGTCTGTAGTGGAAGGAAGGCGGGGTAGGGGTCGGCCTAGGAAGGGTTGGAGGGAGGGGGTAAAGGAGGTTTTGTGTGCGAGGGGCTTGGACTTCCAGCAGGCATGCGTGAGCGTGTTTGATAGGAGTGAATGGAGACAAATGGTTTTTAATACTTGACGTGCTGTTGGAGTGTGAGCAAAGTAACATTTATGAAGGGATTCAGGGAAACCGGCAGGCCGGACTTGAGTCCTGGAGATGGGAAGTACAGTGCCTGCACTCTGAAGGAGGGGTGTTAATGTTGCAGTTTAAAAACTGTAGTGTAAAGCACCCTTCTGGCAAGACAGTGATGGAGTGAATGATGGTGAAAGTTTTTCTTTTTCGGGCCACCCTGCCTTGGTGGGAATCGGCCAGTGTGATAATAAAAATAAAATATATATATATATATATATAAAGGTAGGTTGGTAGACAGCAACCACCCAGGGAGGTACTACCGTTCTGTAATTGTTTTACATGATGGTAGGATTGCTGGAGTCTTTTGTCTGTCTCATATATATGCAGGATTACAGGTACGTCTTGCTACTTCAACTTACACTTAGGTCACACTAAACATACATGTTCACGCTTATTTATACACACTCATCTGAGTTTTCTTTGATTTTATCTTAGTTCTTGTTCTTATTACTTTTCCTTTTATATCCATGGGGAAGTGGAATAAGAATCTTTCCTCCGTAAGCCATGCGTGTTGTAAAAGTCAACTAAAATGCCGGGAACAATGGGCTAGTAACCCCTTTTCCTGTAAAAATTACTAAAAAGAATAAGAAAATTGTCAGTGGGAAGTTTGAATGTGCGTGGATGTTGTGCGAATGATAAGAAAGAGATGATTGTGGATGTTATGAATGAGAAGAAGCTGGATGTCCTGGCTTTAAGTGAAACAAAGCTGAAGGGGGTGGGAGAGTTTCAGTGGAGAGGAATTTATGGGATTAAGTCAGGGGTTTCAAATAGAGTTATAGCTAAAGAAGGAGTAGCAATAATGTTGAAGGATAAGTTATGGCAGGAAAAGAGGGACTATAAATGTATTAATTCAAAGATTGTGGTGTAAAATAAAGGTTGAATGTGAGAAGTGGGTTATTGTAAGCGTTTATGCACCTGGGGAAGAGAGAAGTATAGAGGAGAGAGAGAGATTTTGGGAAATGTTGAGTAATTGCGTGGGGAGTTTTGAACCAAGTGTGAGAGTAATTGTGGTTGGCGATTTTAATGCTAAAGTGAGAAAAAATGTTGTGGAGGGAGTAGTAGGTAAATTTGGGGTGCCAGGGGTAAATGAAAATGGGGAGCCTTTAATTGAGCTATGTGTAGAAAGAGGTTAGGTAATAAGTAATACATATTTTATGAAAAAGAGCATAAATAAATATACAAGGTATGATGTAGCACGTAATGAAAGTAGCTTGTTAATTATGTATTGGTGGATAAAAGGTTGATGGGTAGGTTCCAGGATGTACACGTTTATAGAGGGGCAACTGATATATCGGATCATTATTTAGTTGTAGCTACAGTTAGAGTAAGAGGTAGATGGGATAAGAGGAAAATGGCAACAAGAAATAAGAGGGAGGTGAAAGTGTATAAACTAAGGGAGGAGGAAGCTCGGATGAGGTATAAGCAACTATTGGCAGAAAGGTGGGCTAGTGCAAGTATGAGTAGTGGGGGGGTTGAAGAGGGTTGGAATAGTTTTAAAAATGCAGTATTAGAATGTGGGCAGATGTTTGTGGTTATAGGAGGGTGGGGGCAGGTGGAAAGAGGAGTGATTGGTGGAATGATGAAGTAAAGGGTGTGATAAAAGAGAAAAAGGTAGCTTATGAGAGGTATTTACAACGCAGAAGTGTTATAAGAAGAGTAGAGTATATGGAGAGTAAAAGAAAGGTGAAGAGAGTGGTGAGAGAGTGCAAAAGGAGAGCAGATGATAGTGGTAGAGGCACTGTCAAGAAATTTTAATGAAAATAAGAAAAAAATTTGGAGTGAGTTAAACAAGTTAAGAAAGCCTAGGGAACAAATGAATTTATCAGTTAAAAACAAAGAAGGGGAGTTAGTAGATGGGGAGATGGAGGTTTTGGGTAGATGGCGAGAATATTTTGAGGAACTTTTAAATGTCGACGAAGAAAGGGAGGCGGTAATTTCATGCACTGGCCAGGGAGGTATACCATCTTTTAGGAGTGAAGAAGAGCAGGATGTGAGTGTGGCGGAGGTGCGTGAGGCATTACGTAGAATGAAAGGGGGTAAAGCAGCTGGAACTGACGTTATGACAGAAATGTTAAAAGCAGGGGGGGACATAGTGTTGGAGTGGTTGGTATTTTTGTTTAATAAATGTATGAAAGAGGGGAAGGTACCTAGGGATTGGCAGAGAGCGTGTATAGTCCCTTTATATAAAGGGAAGGGGGACAAAGGAGATTGTAAAAATTATAGAGGAATAAATTTACCGAGAAAACCCTGCCGTACACTTTTCCTGGTAATTATTGAAAGAATTAGAGGTAAGACAGAATATAGGATTGCGGATGAGCAAGGAGGTTTTAGAGTGGGTAGGGGATGTGTAGATCAAGTGTTTACATTGAAGCATATATGTAAGCAGTATTTAGATAAAGGTAGGGAAGTTTTTATTGCATTTATGGATTTAGAAAAGGTATATGATAGAGTAGATAGGGGAGCAATGTGGCAGATGTTGCAAGTATATGGAATAGGTGGTAAGTTACTAAATGCTGTAAAGAGTTTTTATGAGGATAGTGAGGCTCAGGTTAGGGTGTGTAGAAGAGAGGGAGACTACTTCCCAGTAAAAGTAGGTCTTAGACAGGGATGTGTAATGTCACCATGGTTGTTTAATATATTTATAGATGGGGTTGTAAAAGAAGTAAATGCTAGGGTGTTCGGGAGAGGGGTGGGATTAAATTATGGGGAATTAAATACAAAATGGGAAGTGACACAGTTACTTCTTGCTGATGATACTGTGCTTATGGGAGATTCTAAAGAAAAATTGCAAAGGTTAGTGGACGAATTTGGGAATGTGTGTAAAGGTAGAAAGTTGAGAGTGAACATAGAAAAGAGTAAGGTGATGAGAGTATCAAATGATTTAGATAAAGAAAAATTGGATATCAAATTGGGAGGAGGAGTATGGAAGAAGTGAATGTTTTCAGATATTTGGGAGTTGACGTGTCAGCGGATGGATTTATGAAGGATGAGGTTAATCATAGAATTGATGAAGGAAAAAACGTGAGTGGTCTATTGAGGTATATGTGGAGACAAAAATTGTTACCTATGGAGGCAAAGAAGGGAATGTATGAAAGTATAGTAGTACCAACACTCTTATATGGGTGTGAAGTTTGGGTGGTAAAAGCAGCAGCGAGGAGGTGGTTGGAGGCAGTGGAGATGTCCTGTCTAAGGGCAATGTGTGGTGTAAATATTATGCAGAAAATTCGGAGTGTGGAAATTAGGAGAAAGTGTGGAGTTAATAAAAGTATTAGTCAGAGGGCTGAAGAGGGTTTGTTGAGGTGGTTTAGTCATTTAGAGAAAATGGATCAAAGTAGAATGACATGGAGACCGTATAAATCTGTAGGGGAAGGAAGGCGGGGCAGGGGTCGTCCTCGAAAAGGTTGGAGGGAGGGGGTAAAGGAGGTGTTGTGGGCGAGGGGTTTGGACTTCCAGCAAGCGTGCGTGAGCGTGTTAGATAGGAGTGAATGGAGACAAATGGTATTTGGGACCTGACGATCTGTTGGAGTGTGAGCAGGGTAATAGTGAAGGGATTCAGGGAAACCGGTTATTTTATATAACCGGACTCGAGTCCTGGAAATGGGAAGTACAATGCCTGCACTCTAAAGGAGGGGTTTGGGATATTGGCAGTTTGGAGGGATATATTGTGTATTTTTATACGTATATACTTCTAAGCTGTTGTATTCTGGGCACCTCTGTAAAAACAGTGATTATGTGTGAGTGAGGCGAAAGTGTTGAATGATGAAAGTATTTTCTTTTTTGGGGATTTTCTTTCTCTTTGGGTTACCCTACCTCGGTGGGAGACGGCCGACTTGTTAAAATTATTTTTTTATTATCACACCGGCCGATTCCCACCAAGGCAGGGTGGCCCGAAAAAGAAAAACTTTCACCATCATTCACTCCATCACTGTCTTGCCAGAAGGGTGCTTTACACTACAGTTTTTAAACTGCAACATTAACACCCCTCCTTCAGAGTGCAGGCACTGTACTTCCCATCTCCAGGACTCAAGTCCGGCCTGCCGGTTTCCCTGAATCCCTTCATAAATGTTACTTTGCTCACACTCCAACAGCACGTCAAGTATTAAAAACCATTTGTCTCCATTCACTCCTATCAAACACGCTCAAGCATGCCTGCTGGAAGTCCAAGCCCCTCGCACACAAAACCTCCTTTACCCCCTCCCTCCAACCCTTCCTAGGCCGACCCCTACCCCGCCTTCCTTCCACTACAGACTGATACACTCTTGAAGTCATTCTGTTTCGCTCCATTCTCTCTACATGTCCGAACCACCTCAACAACCCTTCCTCAGCCCTCTGGACAACAGTTTTGGTAATCCCGCACCTCCTCCTAACTTCCAAACTACGAATTCTCTGCATTATATTCACACCACACATTGCCCTCAGACATGACATCTCCACTGCCTCCAGCCTTCTCCTCGCTGCAACATTCATCACCCACGCTTCACACCCATATAAGAGCGTTGGTAAAACTATACTCTCATACATTCCCCTCTTTGCCTCCAAGGACAAAGTTCTTTGTCTCCACAGACTCCTAAGTGCACCACTCACTCTTTTTCCCTCATCAATTCTATGATTCACCTCATCTTTCATAGACCCATCCGCTGACACGTCCACTCCCAAATATCTGAATACGTTCACCTCCTCCATACTCTCTCCCTCCAATCTGATATTCAATCTTTCATCACCTAATCTTTTTGTTATCCTCATAACCTTACTCTTTCCTGTATTCACCTTTAATTTTCTTCTTTTGCACACCCTACCAAATTCATCCACCAATCTCTGCAACTTCTCTTCAGAATCTCCCAAGAGCACAGTGTCATCAGCAAAGAGCAGCTGTGACAACTCCCACTTTGTGTGTGATTCTTTATCTTTTAACTCCACGCCTCTTGCCAAGACCCTCGCATTTACTTCTCTTACAACCCCATCTATAAATATATTAAACAACCACGGTGACATCACACATCCTTGTCTAAGGCCTACTTTTACTGGGAAAAAATTTCCCTCTTTCCTACATACTCTAACTTGAGCCTCACTATCCTCGTAAAAACTCTTCACTGCTTTCAGTAACCTACCTCCTACACCATACACTTGCAACATCTGCCACATTGCCCCCCTATCCACCCTGTCATACGCCTTTTCCAAATCCATAAATGCCACAAAGACCTCTTTAGCCTTATCTAAATACTGTTCACTTATATGTTTCACTGTAAACACCTGGTCCACACACCCCCTACCTTTCCTAAAGCCTCCTTGTTCATCTGCTATCCTATTCTCCGTCTTACTCTTAATTCTTTCAATTATAACTCTACCATACACTTTACCAGGTACACTCAACAGACTTATCCCCCTATAATTTTTGCACTCTCTTTTATCCCCTTTGCCTTTATACAAAGGAACTATGCATGCTCTCTGCCAATCCCTAGGTACCTTACCCTCTTCCATACATTTATTAAACAATTGCACCAACCACTCCAAAACTATATCCCCACCTGCTTTTAACATTTCTATCTTTATCCCATCAATCCCGGCTGCCTTACCCCCTTTCATTTTACCTACTGCCTCACGAACTTCCCCCACACTCACAACTGGCTCTTCCTCACTCCTACAAGATGTTATTCCTCCTTGCCCTATACACGAAATCACAGCTTCCCTATCTTCATCAACATTTAACAATTCCTCAAAATATTCCTTCCATCTTCCCAATACCTCTAACTCTCCATTTAATAACTCTCCTCTCCTATTTTTAACTGACAAATCCATTTGTTCTCTAGGCTTTCTTAACTTGTTAATCTCACTCCAAAACTTTTTCTTATTTTCAACAAAATTTGTTGATAACATCTCACCCACTCTCTCATTTGCTCTCTTTTTACATTGCTTCACCACTCTCTTAACCTCTCTCTTTTTCTCCATATACTCTTCCCTCCTTGCATCACTTCTACTTTGTAAAAACTTCTCATATGCTAACTTTTTCTCCCTTACTACTCTCTTTACATCATCATTCCACCAATCGCTCCTCTTCCCTCCTGCACCCACTTTCCTGTAACCACAAACTTCTGCTGAACACTCTAACACTACATTTTTAAACCTACCCCATACCTCTTCGACCCCATTGCCTATGCTCTCATTAGCCCATCTATCCTCCAATAGCTGTTTATATCTTACCCTAACTGCCTCCTCTTTTAGTTTATAAACCTTCACCTCTCTCTTCCCTGATGCTTCTATTCTCCTTGTATCCCATCTACCTTTTACTCTCAGTGTAGCTACAACTAGAAAGTGATCTGATATATCTGTGGCCCCTCTATAAACATGTACATCCTGAAGTCTACTCAACAGTCTTTTATCTACCAATACATAATCCAACAAACTACTGTCATTTCGCCCTACATCATATCGTGTATACTTATTTATCCTCTTTTTCTTAAAATATGTATTACCTATAACTAAACCCCTTTCTATACAAAGTTCAATCAAAGGGCTCCCATTATCATTTACACCTGGCACCCCAAACTTACCTACCACACCCTCTCTAAAAGTTTCTCCTACTTTAGCATTCAAGTCCCCTACCACAATTACTCTCTCACTTGGTTCAAAGGCTCCTATACATTCACTTAACATCTCCCAAAATCTCTCTCTCTCCTCTGCATTCCTCTCTTCTCCAGGTGCATACACGCTTATTATGACCCACTTCTCGCATCCAACCTTTACTTTAATCCACATAATTCTTGAATTTACACATTCATATTCTCTTTTCTCCTTCCATAACTGATCATTTAACATTACTGCTACCCCTTCCTTTGCTCTAACTCTCTCAGATACTCCAGATTTAATCCCATTTATTTCCCCCCACTGAAACTCTCCTACCCCCTTCAGCTTTGTTTCGCTTAGGGCCAGGACATCCAACTTCTTTTCATTCATAACATCAGCAATCATCTGTTTCTTGTCATCCGCACTACATCCACGCACATTTAAGCAACCCAGTTTTATAAAGTTTTTCTTCTTCTCTTTTTTAGTAATTGTATACAGGAGAAGGGGTTACTAGCCCATTGCTCCCGGCATTTTAGTCGCCTCATACGACACGCATGGCTTACGGAGGAAAGATTCTTTTCCACTTCCCCATGGACAATAGAAGAAATAGAAAAGAACAAGAGCTATTTAGAAAAAGGAGAAAAACCTAGATGTATGTATATATATATATATGCATGTGCGTGTCTGTGAAGTGTGACCAAAGTGTTAGTAGGAGTAGCAAGATATCCCTGTTATCTTAGCGTGTTTATGAGACAGAAAAAGAAACCAGCAATCCTACCATCATGCAAAACAATTACAGGTTTTTGTTTCACAGTCATCTGGCAGGACGGTAGTACTTCCCTGGGTGGTTGCTGTCTACCAACCTACCAACCTATATATATAATATATATATATGTCGTGCCGAATATGTAAAACTGGTCAAATAGCAAGAACTCATTTAAAATTAAGTCATTTCTAAAATTTTCTCTTATACGTTTAAAGATATATTTTTTTCATTAATGTTGATGTAAAAATTTATAATTTTGCACCAAAAGGAACTTAGATAACTTACCTAACCTTATTATAACAAGAGCAATTTATTTTAGCCTAACCCAACTAAATATATTTTAGATTAGTTTACAATAATTTAATACTAAACAAACTCAGTGAAATATATTTTCTCTCGTTAGGTTCAGAATGATTTTGGCGAAATTATTGCACACACAAATTTTCACTTGTCCTGTATGGCAAGATAAGGGTTGCTATTTAAGCCAAGATCGGAAATTCTGCCTATTCGACACGACATATATATATATATATATATATATATATATATATATATATATATATATATATATATATATATATATATATATATATATATATATTAAACAGGAAGTAGTCAAGGTCAGATTGACCCTGGGAACACTTCCGTGAATCACTGACCACAAACTGGGTCCAACTGGACTTTAGTAATCAACATTTAATTTCTTTCTCACCTGGATAAATCGAGTTGGAGGCCTGATCAACGACAACGTTCATTAACTAACGCGTCTTCAAGGGCAAGATGCCTTAATGCTGGCGACGGATTCTTCTTCCAGGGAACTGGAGCTACCCTTCCTTTTCTTCAAAGTTTGTTATATCCCATATGGACGTTATGTATTTATTGAAATAAATTGAAATAATGGAGAATATAACGTGAAAACGTATGGCTTCATTTACAACCCTACTGGTTTAGCGCTTTCACATGAGCTGCTGCTGTTGCTGCTGCTGCTGCTGCTGCTGCTGCTGCTGCTGCTTCTGCTTCTGCTTCTGCTTCTTCTGCTTCTTCTTCAGCAGGCACTTTACAACTTTAATTAGTGATTAATATTCTGTTGCAGTAAATATATTTGTATAAGTTACCAGTTTATAATGCCTGACTTGCGATTAGGCTTGCACTTGCCATCTGAAAAATGTCCACTCAATTTCACAAGATTGTTCGTAATATACTGAAGAATTAGCAAAGATCCCTAGGCACCGTGTCAAGGATCCTGGATCAATGCATCAAGAACGATGGGTGGTAAAAGTCTTGTACTGCCTAACGCTGTGGAGAATCTCACCCCTCGAGACATGTGAGCGTATTTCCTTCTACCTGCAACTCTGGATCAAAGGCCGATCGCTGCAGCAGAGCCATCTATCGATCTACAGCTCTGTCAAAAACTTCGTCAGTACTATGAAAAGAGCATCACAGTGCCAAAAATCAACGCCCACTTGTGGTACTTGTGGGATTACTGTTTTTGATGCTTCTATTTCCATTAAAGGTAAAAAAAAAAAAAAAAAGAATTTTAAGGGCAATGGAAGAAAGTGAAGGCGACTGCTCGAAAATTCTGAACCTTCAATGGAGTAGCCTTCAACGATGGATTTCTTCGTCACGACGAACTCCTGGAAAAAAATTCGGAAACGACCTACAAAATACTAAGCAGAAAGCGACTGTACATGTCAATTGTTCCACGAACCTCCACCTCGACGAGGCTCTGTAATTTGAAGCCGATTGGATAAGTCACTCCGAAGTCATAAACGAAAATGGTATATTGAAACTATAGGTAACAAAGGGAGGGCTCTGACGTCACGCCATTCAGTATATAAAGATAACTATTCACTTGATTCGGCCAATTTAATTAAAAACATTACGTTTTTATAATACAATATTTTTCGTTTTTTTTTTCCTTTTGCACTTGTATTAGTTTTAAAATTCTCTACAGCCTAATTTTATGGTAATTCCAACAAGTCTAAGTGTTTCAAAAATATGTATTCACAGACAGTTGGTCCCAAAGATGAGGGGGTACTTGTACCTCCTCCCATGAGAGATTTAGGTCTCGAGATACTCCCCAGATAGGGAGCCAAGGCCGGGTCATCACTCCTTGGAAAAGACCCGGGCCGGGAGAGTACCGGCGAATAAAAAAAAAAATATTCAAAATGGTGACTACGTCAAATTGCACAGTAGTTGATGATCAAAATCTCGCTTGGCTTAGTTATGTTAAATATTAAATATATGTTAAATATTTAAAATATAGAGAATATCTTGGTAAGGTGATGAATTAAAAACAATGTAGAAAGGTAAGAGATTTATAATAATCAAGGGTTTTTAATATTGATTCCTGAGAGGTGCTGGAGAGCCTCCAGGTATGTAAATAAATGGAAAATAACACTGACAAGATGAAGAATTAGACACATGAGAAACATCTGGGTATCTTTATTTGTAGACGTTACGCCATCCAGCGGCTTTATCAGTGCAAACTCAAGGACACAGCGGGAAGACAGCAGAACTATATACAAAACATAAGGTATTCAGTCCCTCAGCTTTAGAGTTGGTGAAGTGCACCGTAGTCTTGAAGAATCTTCAGATTCTTAATGAATTTTCGGATTCTTCAAGAATTTTCGGATTCTTCAAGAATCTTCAGATTCTTAACGACTGTGATGTTCATCACCAACTCAAGGCTGAGGGACTGACTACCTCTTGTTTTGTATATAGTTCTACTGTCTTCCCATTATATCCTTGAATTTGTGTTGATAAAGCCATTGAATGGTGAAACGTCTACAAATAATGGTACCCAGATGTTCCGCATGTGTTGAATTCTTCACCTTCAGGTATATTTACCAAGGGAACCTCTTCAAAAGTGGTGCCTTGATGCTGGTGGAGGGCTCTTGATGCTGGTGGAGGGCTCTTGATGTTGGTGGAGGGCTCTTGATGTTGGTGGAGGGCTCTTAATTCAAAGTATGTGAATTATTCTCCCCTTCCTCGGACGAACATAATTGTACCTCCTCTCCCAGTCTCCCAGGGGATGTATAACTCTAACGGGTTTAGCGCTTCCCCATGAATATGATAATATAATAGAGATGATGAAATTGTTTATTTATAAATCCCTCCTCGTTACCCGGGATTTTTTGGCACATTCATATATACAAGAATTCTCAACGGGGGTATTTAAAGGACCGTTTCCGTCCCCCCCCCCCAACCTCTACAGAGTAAGATTCCGACTCTTGGAACAACGAGTATTTTCTGCAGCAAATGCTCCTTGGTGATGTGCGCCCCAGGAGATATGCTCGGTATGATAATCACTCCAAGGTGCTTAAGGGGTGAGGTTGGCAGCCTTTGTCCCCCGAGCCTGTACTCCTTTTGCTGTCTTTTTTGTCCTCCATGCTTCATGCCTTGCACTTGGTGGGGTTAAACTCCGAGAGCCACTTGCCAGACCAGGCAATAGCCTGTCCAGATTCCTTTGTAGACTTTCCTGATACTCGTCCTCATGTATTTTCCTCATTAGTTTCACGTCGTCTGAGAATAAGGATACCTCTTACACTATCCCTTGTGTCAAGTGTGTGTGTGTGTGTGTGTGTGTGTGTGTGTGTGTGTGTGTGTGTGTGTGTGTGTGTGTGTGTGTGTGTGTGTATGTATGTATGTGAAGGATTCCAACCCGCACTTCTTATACTCCAGTCAGGCTGAAAATTTAATTTAATGGTGCCTCAGTCTTGTCCTAAGCAGTTTGCTTGATTCATTCCGTATTGTCGAGATGTTGTCTCCAGTAGATGATCCATTTTTTTCTTGCACTCTGGTGTAACACTTATTTTCTCCTTGAAATGCGTGCATCTTTTATCACTTCCTGGTATATTTTCATCTTTCTTGAGTAATATTGTTTGTTCTTTAAATCATCCTCTGTATAATGTATCTATAGAGAAGCTGTTCTCATATTACCCCTCTGTGCCTCTTCTCGCTTCTCTCTCGCTCTTCTGTTCACTTCTCTAGTTGACATCCTCTGCTTTCTGTATCTTTTCCACGCTCTGCTACTTATCTTCGCTTCTCTAAAACCATACACTTGTGCTCACCTATATGCGTTCGTAAATGCATGAATGTATCTTTTTTAAGCAATTGTGTTTTGCAAATAACATATGCGGTTATATTTGCATTTCTCCATATAATTTTCTACTGTTGAACCGGAAAGAGAGACATTAACCTCGAATCCATCTATACTGAACAGAACATGAATAAGTTAACAGTAGACAGGCTTATTTAGGCAACGAATTCAAAGAGACATAAAGAGAAATCGATATATCTGAAAAAAGACTCGCAGTAGCGTTATGTGATATATATCAATATATCCAATAAAGATTCGAAATTCGGGAAATAATTCATATCCTACTGTTGACTATATTGCTGCCGTTGTCGAGGGTAGGAAAAGGCAGCAAGTCGGCCCCTTTAACGTTGAACTTTTCATCTAGTATTGACCTCTTGTCATACACTGGGTGTAGCTAGACCTCACACTGTAGCAAGACCTCTCACACTGTGTAGCCCGATCTTACTGTCTGTAGCCAGACCTCACACACTAGCCAAACCTCACATTGGTGTACTAGTAGATATGAATATATATATATATATATATATATATATATATATATATATATATATATATATATATATATATATATTTATTATTATTATTATTATTATTATCACACAGGCCGATTTCCACCAAGGCAGGGTGGCCCGAAAAAGAAAAACTTTCACCATCATTCACTCCATCACTGTCTTGCCAGAAGGGTGCTTTACACTACAGTTTTTAAACTGCAACATTAACACCCCTCCTTCAGAGTGCAGGCACTGTACTTCCCATCTCCAGGACTCAAGTCCGGCCTGCCGGTTTCCCTGAATCCCTTCATAAATGTTACTTTGCTCACACTCCAACAGCACGTCAAGTATTAAAAACCATTTGTCTCCATTCACTCCTATCAAACACGCTCACGCATGCCTGCTGGAAGTCCAAGCCCCTCGCACACAAAACCTCCTTTACCCCCTCCCTCCAACCTTTCCTAGGCCGACCCCTGCCCCGCCTTCCTTCTACTACAGACTGATACACTTTTGAAGTCATTCTGTTTCGCTCCAAATATATATATATATATATATATATATATATATATATATATATATATATATATATATATATATATATATATATATATTCTCTTATACGTTTAAAGATATATTTTTTCATTTATGTTGATGCAAAAATTGATAATTTTGTACCAAAAGAGCCTTAGAAAACTTACCTAACCTTATTATAACAAGCGCAATTTAATTTAGCCTAATCCAACTAAACATATTTTAGATAAATTTATAATAATTTAATAATGAACACAATGATATATATTTTTTCGTTAAATTCTGAATGATTTTTGTAAAATTATTGCATGCACAAATTTCCGCTTGCCTTATTCGGCAAGAAGAGCGTTGCTATTTCAACCGAAATCGCAGGTTTTACCTATTCGGCACGACATTATATATCACTACACAGAACTCACACCAGGGTGCAGGTGGCTACTTATGAAGTCTCCTGGGAATCAGTCGCTTTCTGTAGACCAAGACTTACACAATCCCTCAATTGCAAAGTGTTAGTCCAACCAGATTTTAAAGAGGATTACTGATGCACTAACAAATGCAATGTAAGACTCTTCGGGTGATTCATAACACTGAACGTAAGTGAGACGTTGTATAGTGTATTTAGGCTTGACTGTAACTCTTTAACGGGATAAAATTCTTGCAACAGCTAAGGTAGTTTACTGTTTCTCTCTTTTATTTTATGGAAAAGCAGCTTGTTTTTAACATCCACATTGATGTAAAACTGCACGACCCGGAGTTTCATTATATTGTTATGTATTGTTGTATCACTTTTTTGCTCTTTAAAAAGAGATGGATTAGGAGAGAGAGAGAGAGAGAGAGAGAGAGAGAGAGAGAGAGAGAGAGAGAGAGAGAGAGAGAGAGAGAGAGAGAGAGAGAGAGAGAGAGATTAATCACAAGACTGGCGTGTCATATATCAATGACATTACATGAAGTACCAGCTTTCCCTGGTGTAAGATTTAGTGTTTTGGTCTCAAGACCCATGGGGCTACTTAAGGAACATCAAGTGAGTCTTCTGTTGCAACGGGTGATGGAGGGAGGATGCCGATATGAACCAGTCTTCAGCTGCAGCGAACCTATATGAGATAGAGAGCTCACGTGAAAGTGCGTGCGTGAGTGTACTCCTAGTTGTATTCACCTAGTTGTGGTTGCATGGGTCGATTCATAGCTCCTGGCCCTGCCACTTTGCTTGTCGCTACTAGGTCCACTCTCTCCCTTCTCCATGAACTCTATTCAACCTCTTCGCTATGTATGGATCCTACCTCCACTGCATCACTTTCCAGATTGTTCCACTTCCTGATACCTCTGAAGAAATGTTTCCTGACATCCCTGTGACTCGTATGAGTTTTCAACTTCCAGCTGTGGCCCCTTGTTGCTGTGTCTCATCTCTAGAACATTCTGTCCCTATCCAGCCTGTCAATTCCTCTCAGTATTCTGTATGTCGTTATCATGTGACCCCTATCCCTCCTGTCCTCCAGTGTTGTCAGGTTGGTTTCCCTTAACCTGTCCTCGTAGGGCATACCCCTTAGCCCTGAGACTAGTCTTGTTGCAAACCTTTGTGCTTTCTCTAATTTCTTGACGTGTTTGTCCAGGTGTAGGTTCCATACTGGTGCTGCATACTCCTATTTGGGTCTGACGTACAGTGTCTTGCATGACTCCTAATTTAGATGTCAAAACGCTGTTCTTAAGCGCCCATATGCTGCAGCATTTATGTGGGTGATGTGTACCTCATTAGATGTGCTCGGTATAATGCTCATCCCAAGATCCTTTTTCTTAAGTGAGTTTTGCAGCCTTTGACTTCTCCTAACTTCATGACTTTGCACTTGCTGGAGTTAAACTCTAGGAGCCATTTATTGAACCAGGCTTGGAGCCTGTCCAGATCCCATTGTATGGTTACCTGATTCTAGTCCACTTGTATTCTTCTCATTAGCTTCACATCGTCTGCAAACTGGGGACACCTCTGAATCTATCCCTTCTGTTATGTCATTCACATATGCTAGAAACAGCAGCGGAACCAGGACTGTTCCTTGTGGAACCCCACTCGACACACGCATTCACTCTGACACCTAATCACGTACCAACACACGTTGTTTCCTTCCTGTCAGGTATTAATGATCCACTGCAGTACTCTCCCTGCTATTCCTGCCTACTCGTCTAGCTTTTCAACCAGTCTCTTGAGTGGTACTGTATGGAAAGCCTTCTTACAGTCCAAGAATATGCAGTCTACCAATCTCTCTCTCCTGTCTGACTTCTGTTATCTTGTCATAGAACTCCAGTAGGTTTGTGATGCAGGATTTTTCTTCCCTGAAGCCACGCTTCTTCTGATATTGTTTTTTTCCATAACTTAACTTACTGTAGTTTAGTGCTGCCTCTCTGTCTACTTTCTTCTAAACTGTTAAGTTTACCGTCTTCCACAGATCAGGCAGTTGCCCAGTTTGAATAGATTTACTGAAGATTATTAGTGGCACACACAGTGCATCTGCTCCCTCTCTCAGAACCCACGGAGAGAGATTATTTGGGCCCACCGCCTTCGAGGAATCCAGTTCGCCTTGCAGCTCCTTCTCCTCCTCGGTTGTGCGCAGTGTGTCGAGCACTTGCTGGTGCACCCTACTCCCTCGGTTTGATGGAAGCCTCTCTGTCTCCACACTGAATATTTCCCAGAATCTTGAGCAGAACTCCTCACATACTTCCTGGTCGCTCCCTGTGAGCTCCTCTCCTTCCTTTCTCAGCCTGATTACCTGATTCTTGACTGTTGATTTCCATGGAGGTTCCAGTTTTCCCAGTCAATCTCTTGGTCCTTGTGTCAGTTAATTTTGTCCTTACGGGTTCTTTTCTTGTGAGTGTTACTGTGTCGTGCCAAGAACTGTCTCGCTGTATAACTGAATGACCGTACAATGCCTGACCTTAGTAAATCCCACGATCTCCTTTATTTATTTCCTCCTTTGAACTCTTCTTGTCCCTCGACCTTCAATCTCACCTTTTAAACATTACTTGAACCTTCTCTCCAGGTTATGCACAACCTTCACAAACCAGCCCGGCTGGTCAATACCTGACCAGCCGGGCTGTGGTTGGTACGTCAATTTACGTGCGGCCAGCAGTAGCACCCTGATTGATCAGACCCTGATCCACCACGAGGCCTGGTCACAGACCGGGTCGCGGGGGCGTTGACCCCTGAACCCCCTCTCCAGGTATACTCCAGGTATTCCAGTAAACTTCAACGACCCACAAGTTAGACAAAATTAAAGGTATTTAATTCTTTCACAAGCTTTTCAACCGCTAATTTGTGTCGTGCTGAGTTAATTGGCTTTTTCAAATTTATGGCGACCCCCCCCCTTTTTCAAAAAATAATAAAAAATAACGATGTTACTATTAAATAGGTTAAAAAAACAGGGAAGCATTTATCGTGTAGTCAAACGATACGCTGAATTTAAATGATCGTTTTCGATGCATCGCTTAAAATCTTTTCAGATTTATTTTTTTGTGGGTGGAATACTCGCTTCAGAAAATACCAGTAAGAGGTCGTTTTTATAAATATTAATATTTAAATTGTCCTGAATTATTATTGTTTATCCTGACATTACTACCCTGACCTTACTACCCTGACCTTACTACCCTGACCTTACTACCCTGATCTTACAACCGTGACCTTACAACCCTGACCTTACAACCCTGGCCTTACTACCCTGACCTTACTACCCTGACCTTACTACCCTGATCTTACAACCCTGACCTTACTACCCTGATCTTACAACCGTGACCTTACAACCCTGACCTTACAACCCTGGCCTTACTACCCTGACCTTACTACCCTGATCTTACAACCCTGATCTTACAACCCTGATCTTACTATCCTGATCTTACAACCCTGATCTTACAACCCTGATCTTACTACCCTGATCTTACTACCCAGACCTTACTACCCTGACCTTACTACCCTGATCTTACTACTATGATCTTACAACCCTGATCTTACTACCCTGACCTTACTACCCTGACCTTACTACCCTGATCTTACAACCCTGATCTTACAACCCTGACCTTACAACCCTGATCTTACAACCCTGATCTTACTACTATGATCTTACAACCCTGACCTTACAACCCTGATCTTACAACCCTGACCTTACTACCCTGACTTTACTACCCTGACCTTACTATGACCTTACAACCCTGACCTTACAACCCTGACCTTACTATGATCTTACAACCCTGACCTTACAACCCTGACCTTACAACCCTGACCTTACTACCCTGACCTTACTACTAGGATCATACAACCCTGACCATACAACCCTGACCATACAACCCTGACCTTACAACCCTGACCTTACAACCCTGACCTTACAACCCTGACCTTACAACCCTGACCTTACTACCCTGACATTACTACTATGATCTTACAACCCTGACCTTACAACCCTGATCTTACTACCCTGACCTTACAACCCTGACCTTACTACTATGACCTTATTACTATGATCTTACTACCCTGACCTTACAACCCTGATCTTACAACCTTGATCTTACTACCCTGACCTTACTACTATGATCTTACAACCCTGACCTTACAACCCTGATCTTACAACCCTGATCTTACAACCCTGACCTTACTACCCTGACCTTACAACCCTGATCTTACAACCCTGATCTTACTACCCTGACCTTACAATCCTGATTTTACAACCCTGATCTTACTACCCTGACCTTACTACCCTGACCTTACAACCCTGACCTTACAACCCTGACCTTACAACCCTGATCTTACTACCCTGACCTTACAACCCTGACCTTACAACCCTGACCTTACTACTATGACCTTATTACTATGATCTTACTACCCTGACCTTACAACCCTGATCTTACAACCTTGATCTTACTACCCTGACCTTACTACTATGATCTTACAACCCTGACCTTACAACCCTGATCTTACAACCCTGATCTTACAACCCTGATCTTACAACCCTGACCTTACTACCCTGACCTTACAACCCTGATCTTACAACCCTGATCTTACTACCCTGACCTTACAATCCTGATTTTACAACCCTGATCTTACTACCCTGATCTTACTACCCTGACCTTACAACCCTGATCTTACAACCCTGATCTTACAACCCTGATCTTACTACCCTGACCTTACAACCCTGACCTTACTACACTGACCTTACAACCCTGACCTTACTACTATGACCTTATTACTATGATCTTACTACCCTGACCTTACAACCCTGATCTTACAACCTTGATCTTACTACCCTGACCTTACTACTATGATCTTACAACCCTGACCTTACAACCCTGATCTTACAACCCTGATCTTACAACCCTGATCTTACAACCCTGACCTTACAACCCTGATCTTACTACCCTGACCATACAACCCTGACCTTACTACCCTGACCTTACAACCCTGACCTTACAATCCTGATCTTCACAACCCTGGCATAACTATACTACTCACAATTCTCTCTCTCTCTCTCTCTCTCTCTCTCTCTCTCTCTCTCTTATTCGCTATAAATTTCATCCTCCATTATTTTTACTGTGTCACACAAGCGCGTTTTCAATCAACCTTTTTCTTCCTGTTCCCTCTATCTTCCTCTGTCCTCTTCCCATTCTCCCACCTTTCTCTCCCTTAGTTCACCTCCTTTATTCCCTGTTTTCTTCTCCTTTCTTTCCTCCTCGTCTCTCACTTTCTCTCATTCATCGTCTCCCAACCCCTACCTCTCTCATATTGTTCATTGTTTTACCCTTTCTCCCTTTTTTCAGCTCCCTCTTTTCTTCCCACTCCCTCCCTCCCTTCTTCTTAGCACTTTCTTTCCATCGTTCTCCGTATCTCTCAGCCAATGTTTCTCTTTTCCTATTTCTCCAATTTTCCCTTTTGTTTCCTAATTTTTCCCCTCTTCATTTCTCTCTTCCTACTTCCCCCCATCCCCACCTCTTCCTCCCTCCCATGTTTATTCCAACTTCAACCCATCTCTTTTTCCCACTCTATTTTCTCTCTATTTCTTGGTTCCACCTACTCTCCCTCTCTTCCTTCCTTCCCTCACTTCCCCTCTCCTCTTCTAAATTCCTCTTTACGAGTATCACCTCCGCTCACCTTATTCCCATTCTACTTTCACTTTTCTCTCTTCTCTTAATCACTCTCTCTTTCGCTTGTATTTGTTCTATTCTTATAATCGCTATTTCTCTGTTATTTCTTTGGTTCTGTTTCTTATTTTTGTCTCTGCCAATGTATGTATATATATGTCGTGCCGAATAGGCAGAACTTGCGATCTTGGCTTAAATAGCAACGCTCATCTTGCCATATGGGACAAGTGAAAATTTGTGTATGCAATAATTTCGCAAAAATCATTCTGAACCTAACGAAAAAAATATATTTGATTGTGTTAGTTTAGTACTAAATTATTGTAAACGTATTTAAAATATATTTAGTTGGGTTAGGCTAAAATAAATTGCTCTTGTTATAATAAGGTTAGGTAAGTTTTCTAAGATTCTTTTGGTGCAAAATTAAAATTTTTTACATTAACATTAATGAAAAAAATATATCTTTAAACGTATAAGAGAAATTTCAGAAAAGACTTAATTTTTAACGAGTTCTTGCTAATTGACCAGTTTTACATATTCGGCACGACATTAATATATATATATATATATATATATATATATATATATATATATATATATATATATATATATATATATATATATATATATATATCGGAACACATCGACTCTAGTCTGTGGGACTGATTACTTAAACTCCTCATCTTCCACCATTGTTCTCTGTATAGGACTGAAAAAGCCACTTGTTGGCGAAACGTTTCCACAATAAAGATTCTGAAAGTTTGAAGCCGATCGAGAGAGTGTTTCTAATGACATAGAAGTCAAAATCGGAAATGGTCCATTAATAAGGCATAACATCTACACTTGCCAATTACTTCATAAATCTCTTCCTGTTATAATATATCAGGGTTAAAAGTTTGAATGCTATCGAATAAGGAGTTCTGAAGTTGTAAATGAAAATCTTAGAGGAAGTTAATGCTCCTTCGAATTTGAATTGTCATTCTTCGCCTTTTGGATAAATAGAGTTGACCTTTTTTGGACATCCGAAGATAAAAAAGTGTGTTTTGAAACGTTATCGTACCATTTACTGGAATAATAATAATAATAATAATAATAATAATAATAATATTATTATTATTAAAATGACGAAGTATTTCTGTCGCTGTGCGATCGAAGAAAAGTATTCTATTATGACGTGGCCGGGGGCGTTGACCCCCCGAAACCCTCTCCAGGTGTACTCCAGGTAACGCCGGACGCGACAGTTTTCTACGGCGGTTCAATATAAGTGTGGAGGATTGCAAATCACAGGAGACCGTCATAAATTATTACTCTGGGACGAACGAAATGAAACCGAAGAGGAGGTGGTAGAAGGAAAAAAAAAATCCAGGCAACCATATACTACTACTACTACTGCTTATACTACTGCTGCTATTACTAGTACATCTACTGCTACTACTACTAATAATCATAATTTTACTACTGCTATTATTACTACTGCTACTACTGATAATACTACTACATAATGCTAATACGACTACCTCTACTACTACTACTACTGCTTCTAATGTCACTACTACTACCACTACCATTATTACTACTACTACTATTACTGCTAGCACTACTACTACTAATAATGGAGTCAATCTTTGTCTTCTATCCTACTACCTGTTTTCTCTCTTACCTCCTATCCTTGCTCCCCTCCCCTTTCTCTCTCTCTCTCTCTCTCTCTCTCTCTCTCTCTCTCTCTCTCTCTCTCTCTCTCTCTCTCTCTCTCTCTCTCTCTCTCTCTCTCTCTCTCTCTCTTTCTTGTCCCTCTTCTTCCACCTCTTCCTTCAACAGTGCCTCCCTCCGTTCCCAATAACCATACATAACTATGGCGTTATCACCTGCGGACGACCTGACCAGCACCTTCATAGTGTACGGCCTACCACCTACTGAACACACAGCACACCCATCTACTGGACACACAGCACACCCATCTACTGGACACACAGCACACCCATCTACTGGACACACAGCACACCCATCTACTGGACACACAGCACACCCATCTACTGGACACACAGCACACCCATCTACTGGACACACAGCACACCCATCTACTGAACACACAGCACACCCATTTACTGGACACACAGCACACCCATCTACTGGACACACAGCACACCCATCTACTGGACACACAGCACATCCATCTACTGGACACACAGCACACCCATCTACTGGACACACAGCACATCCATCTACTGGACACACAGCACACCCATCTACTGAACACACTGCACACCTATCTACTGGACACACAGCACACCCATCTACTGAACACACTGCACACCCATCTACTGAACACACTGCACACCCATCTACTGAACACACTGCACACCCATCTACTGAACACACTGCACACCCATCTACTGAACACACTGCACACCCATCTACTGAACACACTGCACACCCATCTACTGAACACACTGCACACCCATCTACTGAACAAACAGCACACCCATCTTCTGAACAAACAGCACACCCATCTACTGAACAAACAGCACACCCATCTACTGAACAAACAGCACACCCATCTACTGAACACACTGTACACACATCTACTGAACACACTGCACACCCATCTACTGAACACACTGCACACCCATCTACTGAACACACTGCACACCCATCTACTGAACACACTGCACACCCATCTACTGAACACACTGCACACCCATCTACTGAACACACTGCACACCCATCTACTGAACACACTGCACACCCATCTACTGAACAAACAGCACACCCATCTACTGAACAAACAGCACACCCATCTACTGAACAAACAGCACACCCATCTACTGAATAAACAGCACACCCATCTACTGAACAAACAGCACACCCATCTACTGAACAAACAGCACACCCATCTACTGAACAAACAGCACACCCATCTACTGAACAAACAGCACACCCATCTACTGAACAAACAGCACACCCATCTACTGAACAAACAGCACACCCATCTACTGAACAAACAGCACACCCATCTACTGAACAAATAGCACACCCATCTACTGAACACACTGCACACCCATCTACTGAACAAACAGCACACCCATCTACTGAACAAACAGCTCACCCATCTACTGAACAAACAGCACACCCATCTACTGAACACACTGCACACCCATCTACTGAACACACTGCACACCCATCTACTGAACACACTGCACACCCATCTACTGAACACACTGCACACCCATCTACTGAACAAACAGCACACCCATCTACTGAACAAACAGCACACCCATCTACTGAACAAACAGCACACCCATCTACTGAACAAACAGCACACCCATCTACTGAACAAACAGCACACCCATCTACTGAACAAACAGCACACCCATCTACTGAACAAACAGCACACCCATCTACTGAACAAACAGCACACCCATCTACTGAACAAACAGCACACCCATCTACTGAACAAACAGCACACCCATCTACTGAACAAACAGCACACCCATCTACTGAACAAACAGCACACCCATCTACTGGACACACAGCACACCCATCTACTGAACACACTGCACACCCATCTACTGAACACACTGCACACCCATCTACTGAACACACTGCACACCCATCTACTGAACACACTGCACACCCATCTACTGGACACACAGCACACTCATCTACTGAACAAACAGCACACCCATCTACTGAACACATTGCACACCCATCTACTGAACACACTGCACACCCATCTACTGGACACACAGCACACCCATCTACTGAACAAACAGCACACCCATCTACTGAACAAACAGCACACCCATCTACTGAACAAACAGCACACCCATCTACTGAACAAACAGCACACCCATCTACTGAACAAACAGCACACCCATCTACTGAACAAACAGCACACCCATCTACTGAACAAACAGCACACCCATCTACTGAACAAACAGCACACCCATCTACTGAACAAACAGCACACCCATCTACTGAACAAACAGCACACCCATCTACTGAACAAACAGCACACCCATCTACTGAACAAACAGCACACCCATCTACTGAACAAACAGCACACCCATCTACTGGACACACAGCACACCCATCTACTGGACACACAGCACACCCATCTACTGAACACACTGCACACCCATCTACTGAACACACTGCACACCCATCTACTGAACACACAGCACACTCATCTACTGAACAAACAGCACACCCATCTACTGAACACACTGCACACCCATCTACTGAACACACTGCACACCCATCTACTGAACACACTGCACACCAATCTACTGGACACACAGCACACCCATCTACTGGACACACAGCACATCCATCTACTGAACACAGAGCACACCCATCTACTGGACACACAGCACATCCATCTACTGGACACACAGCACACTCATCTACTGAACAAACAGCACACCCATCTACTGAACAAACAGCACACCCATCTACTGAACAAACAGCACACCCATCTACTGAACAAACAGCACACCCATCTACTGAACAAACAGCACACCCATCTACTGGACACACAGCACACCCATCTACTGAACACACTGCACACCCATCTACTGAACAAACAGCACACCCATCTACTGAACAAACAGCACACCCATCTACTGAACAAACAGCACACCCATCTACTGAACAAACAGCACACCCATCTACTGAACAAACAGCACACCCATCTACTGAACAAACAGCACACCCATCTACTGAACAAACAGCACACCCATCTACTGAACAAACAGCACACCCATCTACTGAACAAACAGTACACCCATCTACTGGACACACAGCACACCCATCTACTGGACACAAAGCACACCCATCTACTGAACACACTGCACACCCATCTACTGAACACACTGCACACCCATCTACTGAACACACTGCACACCCATCTACTGGACACACAGCACACTCATCTACTGAACAAACAGCACACCCATCTACTGAACACACTGCACACCCATCTACTGAACACACTGCACACCCATCTACTGAACACACTGCACACCCATCTACTGGACACACAGCACACCCATCTACTGGACACACAGCACATCCATCTACTGAACACACAGCACACCCATCTACTGGACACACAGCACATCGATCTACTGAACACACAGCACACCCATCTACTGAACACACAGCACACCCATCTACTGGACACACAGCACATCCATCTACTGGACACACAGCACACCCATCTACTGAACACACTGCACACCCATCTACTGAACACACAGCACATCCATCTACTGGACACACAGCACACCCATCTACTGAACACACTGCACACCCATCTACTGAACACACAGCACACCCATCTACTGAACACACAGCACATCCATCTACTGAACACACAGCACACCCATCTACTGAACACACTGCACACCCATCTACTGAACACACTGCACACCCATCTACTGAACACACTGCACACCCATCTACTGAACACACTGCACACCCATCTACTGAACACACTGCACACCCATCTACTGAACACACTGCACTCCCATCTACTGAACACCCATCTACTGAACAAACAGCACACCCATCTTCTGAACAAACAGCACACCCATCTACTGAACAAACAGCACACCCATCTACTGAACAAACAGCACACCCATCTACTGAACACACTGCACACCCATCTACTGAACACACTGCACACCCATCTACTGAACACACTGCACACCCATCTACTGAACACACTGCACACCCATCTACTGAACACACTGCACACCCATCTACTGAACACACTGCACACCCATCTACTGAACACACTGCACACCCATCTACTGAACAAACAGCACACCCATCTACTGAACAAACAGCACACCCATCTACTGAACAAACAGCACACCCATCTACTGAACAAACAGCACACCCATCTACTGAACAAACAGCACACCCATCTACTGAACAAACAGCACACCCATCTACTGAACAAACAGCACACCCATCTACTGAACAAACAGCACACCCATCTACTGAACAAACAGCACACCCATCTACTGAACAAATAGCACACCCATCTACTGAACACACTGCACACCCATCTACTGAACAAACAACACACCCATCTACTGAACAAACAGCACACCCATCTACTGAACAAACAGCTCACCCATCTACTGAACAAGCAGCACACCCATCTACTGAACACACTGCACACCCATCTACTGAACACACTGCACACCCATCTACTGAACACACTGCACACCCATCTACTGAACACACTGCACACCCATCTACTGAACAAACAGCACACCCATCTACTGAACAAACAGCACACCCATCTACTGAACAAACAGCACACCCGTCTACTGAACAAACAGCACACCCATCTACTGAACAAACAGCACACCCATCTACTGAACAAACAGCACACCCATCTACTGAACAAACAGCACACCCATCTACTGAACAAACAGCACACCAATCTACTGAACAAACAGCACACCCATCTACTGAACAAACAGCACACCCATCTACTGAACAAACAGCACACCCATCTACTGAACAAACAGCACACCCATCTACTGGACACACAGCACACCCATCTACTGAACACACTGCACACCCATCTACTGAACACACTGCACACCCATCTACTGAACACATTGCACACCCATCTACTGAACACACTGCACACCCATCTACTGGACACACAGCACACTCATCTACTGAACAAACAGCACACTCATCTACTGAACAAACAGCACACCCATCTACTGAGCACACTGCACACCCATCTACTGAACACACTGCACACCCATCTACTGGACACACAGCACACCCATCTACTGAACAAACAGCACACCCATCTACTGAACAAACAGCACACCCATCTACTGAACAAACAGCACACCCATCTACTGAACAAACAGCACACCCATCTACTGAACAAACAGCACACCCATCTACTGAACAAACAGCACACCCATCTACTGAACAAACAGCACACCCATCTACTGAACAAACAGCACACCCATCTACTGAACAAACAGCACACCCATCTACTGAACAAACAGCACACCCATCTACTGAACAAACAGCACACCCATCTACTGAACAAACAGCACACCCATCTACTGAACAAACAGCACACCCATCTACTGGACACACAGCACACCCATCTACTGGACACACAGCACACCCATCTACTGAACACACTGCACACCCATCTACTGAACACACTGCACACCCATCTACTGAACACACTGCACACCCATCTACTGGGCACACAGCACACTCATCTACTGAACAAACAGCACACCCATCTACTGAACACACTGCACACCCATCTACTGAACACACTGCACACCCATCTACTGAACACACTGCACACCCATCTACTGGACACACAGCACACCCATCTACTGGACACACAGCACATCCATCTACTGAACACACAGCACACCCATCTACTGGACACACAGCACATCCGTCTACTGGACACACAGCACACTCATCTACTGAACAAACAGCACACCCATCTACTGAACACACTGCACACCCATCTACTGAACACACTGCACACCCATCTACTGGACACACAGCACACCCATCTACTGAACAAACAGCACACCCATCTACTGAACAAACAGCACACCCATCTACTGAACAAACAGCACACCCATCTACTGAACAAACAGCACACCCATCTACTGAACAAACAGCACACCCATCTACTGAACAAACAGCACACCCATCTACTGAACAAACAGCACACCCATCTACTGAACAAACAGCACACCCATCTACTGAACAAACAGCACACCCATCTACTGAACAAACAGCACACCCATCTACTGAACAAACAGCACACCCATCTACTGAACAAACAGCACACCCATCTACTGAACAAACAGCACACCCATCTACTGAACAAACAGTACACCCATCTACTGGACACACAGCACACCCATCTACTGGACACACAGCACACCCATCTACTGAACACACTGCACACCCATCTACTGAACACACTGCACACCCATCTACTGAACACACTGCACACCCATCTACTGGACACACAGCACACTCATCTACTGAACAAACAGCACACCCATCTACTGAACACACTGCACACCCATCTACTGAACACACTGCACACCCATCTACTGAACACACTGCACACCCATCTACTGGACACACAGCACACCCATCTACTGGACACACAGCACATCCATCTACTGAACACACAGCACACCCATCTACTGGACACACAGCACATCCATCTACTGAACACACAGCACACCCATCTACTGAACACACAGCACACCCATCTACTGGACACACAGCACATCCATCTACTGGACACACAGCACATCCATCTACTGGACACACAGCACACCCATCTACTGAACACACTGCACACCCATCTACTGAACACACAGCACATCCATCTACTGGACACACAGCACACCCATCTACTGAACACACTGCACACCCATCTACTGAACACACAGCACATCCATCTACTGAACACACAGCACACTCATCTACTGAACACACTACACACCTACTGGACACACAACTCAGGCAAAAGGCTGCTTTTTTCAACCTTTTCACCCTTCCCCCCACACACAAACACCTATTTAACTTCACCTATCTACACTCATTCGTTCCCGTAAGGTAACATCCTCCTTGTTTGCGTAATTCTATATTCTTCTGCTTAACCTCTGGTAAATAACTTGCATTTCTGTTAATTTATGTTACCCTAACCTAACCTAGTCTGAATTAATTTATCCAAGGTTTCCCCTATCGTAAATTAATTTAGCCTATTGAGGAAACTATTTTCCGGTTGACTTTCGCGTGTCTAAAAACGGGTGTCGTGAGATAGAGTATGCAGAAGCACGCTTGAAGAATGTGCAAAATTCTCAAGCATACAATTTACTACCGGCTCAATATACGTCAAGTAGAGAAATGCCTTACTGGTGATTTTTGGCCTCCAGGATGGAGAGTTTGGCTCTTTGTTATGTGGGGAATTATCACATTATTGCTGCATTGGTTGGACAACCTCCTTTCCAGTCAGTGCTCCCACGATTACTGTAACGCATAAAAACGTAAAACACAAAAATAATCAAAGTTTAGCGAAAATCAATAGCCAGTTTTAAGTACCTTCATTTGATTACAGGTCGGTGTACATTACCTATATAAAAATAGTTGAAGACATAATATTTTACAGCAAAAAAAAAAATCCTTTAAACTGGTGACACGAAATTAAGACACATGTGCAACATCTGGGTATCTTTATTGTAGACGTTTCGCCATCCAGTGGCTTTATCAATACAAATTCTAGGACATAACATGAAGACAGTAAGACTATGTACAGAAGATGAGGTAATCAGTCCCTCAACCTTGGAGTAGGTGCGAAGAGCACCATAGTCGTGGAGATTCAGAATCTCCACGACTATGGTGCTCTTGGCACCTACTCCTAGGCTGAGGGACTGATTACCTCATCTTCTGTATATAGTCCTACTGTCTTCCAGCTATGTCCTAGAATTTGTATTGATAAAGCCACTGGATGGCGAAACGTCTACAGTAAAGATACCCAGATGTTGCACATGTGTCTTAATTTCATCTTGTCGGTATTATATACCATTCTTGCACAAACTGGTGACAAAAAAATTTATAACTTGATATGCTATAACAAATTGTGATATTAGCAGGGGTTAATTAGTGGCAAAACTTAGCTGGCAGCAAAAGTAAACATCCAAACAACTCCAGATATGCATGCAAACATGTGTCAACATCAAACAAGCTTCAACATGTGTCCTTGAGCATGCACAGACTCGCACTCAATCAACCCTACCAGCAGTCAGGAAGAAAACTCTGGGATATTTACTTAGGGTGAAGGATTGAGCAGATTTCACGTCACAATTTCCCCCATTAAGTAAGGTCAAGGTGAGCATCAATGCACTAGTTATTTCTTCTTTGTGAGAAGAACAAAATTTCTGAATCTGACTGAAAAAACGAGATGCTGTTAAGATAGTCTTCAAAAACCTGGTGTGTTGTTATGCCAGTGTTTTATATCAGTCGTTTTATCTCGCTTCCCGGGGTAAAACGACTGATATAAACTAAATAAAAATTATATCTGTGTAGCCTGAAGTTGAAACATATAATCTCTTAATAGTTCTTGTTCTCGTAGCGTTTCCTTTCATCTCAATGGGGAAGTGGATGGGAATGCTTCATCCGTAAGTCAAGTGTGTCGTAAATGCCGGGAGCAAGTGGCTAGTAACTCTTTTCGTGTATAACTTACTAATAAAACAAAGGTCATTCAGACACCTCACAGGCAGACCAATGATGAAATCTGAGCACCTCTACAGAGATCGGTCCAGATCATTGCAGTCTGTACAATTTTCGTCAGAGACATCGTTTAGACATCCAATTTCTTGAAGAAAAAACCCATCCAGTTCTTTATCCACAGGGACCAAGCCATGAACTGAGGAATGAACTGAAGGTAGAGAGTAGGAGAAAAAAAAAGTGAGGAAAAACAGAAGACAAACCCCAGGCCCTAAGTGTAAAGA
>NC_091292.1:61097656-61165156 GCF_038502225.1 Cherax quadricarinatus
TATTTTACTGTATAGACAAATTGTCTCAAATACAAGCTAAACTTGTACTGTCCTGGCCATAAGATGCGTCAGCCATTAAATACTAAGGCCATTCAGAAGTAGAAATCATTATAACGTTATTAATGGGAATAAAATTACACAGGAGGTACCTTTTTTAATGTGTAAAGTTTTATCGGTTGAGAGACTTAAAAGTTTTTAAAGCCATTCCAGGATACTGGAAAAAGGTTAAGCAAGTTTAGTCATAGGGTGCATGTTCATTATTCCAAGAATTTTGCCTTAGTTACCGTACACAAGCACTGAAAATGTGACGCCAGTCGGACGATGTCTTTTCGAGTTATGAGCGAAAGAAAACGAGTTATGCGTGAAAGAAAATGAGTTATGAGCGAAAGAAAACGGGTTATGAGCGAAAGAAAACGAATTATGAGCGAAAGAAAACTAGTTATTAGGGAAAGAAAACGGGTTATGAGAGAAAGAAAACGGGTTACGAGCGAAAGTAAAAGGAGAACTTAGAAATTAAACCTAACAGCCACTTGAAGGTATCCCCCACCCACTGGATATACCTAGATATGCTCCTCAGAGTATATACAAATGTAGTATGTAAGATAAGGTTAATTGGTTAACTGGTTTTGAAGTGTATCAACTTTTTATAATTAGTCAAGGATAGTTTAATCTCTAATGTAGGGACTGACGTAAACTCTCGTAGTATAATATACGAAACATGCATCTCTCAGTATACAGCATATATACCGTAATGTCATCAGAAAACTTCACAGCTACAATAAAACGTGATTACTCAAGAACATAATCACAAGATAAGTAGAAATTTATCAATTTATCTTTTAAAGTTTGTTATGACTCAGTAATTTTTTTAAAATGTAGGAAAAAACAGGAATCCTGCAACATTTCATTACTTGCTAATTTTGTCGTGTCCGGAGGCTGCGCTGAATAATGTAAGCCACTGGCGCAGTTATAATGAATGTCTTCCCTCAGTGACTATTTTTTTTTTATATTTAGAAAATTAGATAAACAATTTTCTGATCCCATTATCTGTATGATAGTTACGTAGAGGAATAAAAGCTATTTATGTTTCCTGCCACATTTCACCACAGCCTGACAGACTTCGGTAAGGCAGTGATGGTATACCTGGAGAAAGTTCCGGGGGTCAACGTCCCCGCGGCCCAGTCGGTGACCAGGTACTGTCAATTATTCCATTAATGGTTCAACAGCCACTGGTTCTTTAAAGGATTTATTCCAGCGTAATTGGAGTAACTAGTGCTTGGGAATTTTCCTGCTTTCGGGTGGTCTCTGTCACACACAGGAAAAATTGAATTTTTATGAAGATATCTCTATCAAAAATTATTTATAGCAGAGAATGGAAATCAGAGGGAAGAAGCGGATGGAGAGAAACCTTCGATTGCATCTAAGAAAACATCAAAATAGAAACAATGCAGATTCATCGTTGGAATAGTCTCAACATTTTTAAAGATGAATGATTCAGAGAACCGACATGTTGATAAATTAGACACATGTGCAACTCTTGGGTATCTTTATTGAGGAAACGTTTCGCCACACAGTGGCTTCATCAGTCCATACAAAGGAGAATCTTGAAGAACAGGAGGAGAATGAGGTAATCAGTCCCTCAACCTTGAGTCGATGTGGTCAGTCCATCAATCTTGATGGACTGACCACATCGACTCAAGGTTGAGGGACTGATTACCCAATAAAGATACCCAAGAGTTGCACATGTGTCTAATTTATCAACCTTTTTGAACATAATATGCCTGAAAATACATGCAATAGCCTTGCAACAACCAGCCTGTACATCACGAAAAAAATTCTGCTTCATATACACTAAGCAACACCCACTCAGTGTAGCCTGACCCAAGATAATTTGGGACTAGGTCAAAGAGGGAAGAGGTGATGGGGTTTAGAGGATTGGGAGGGGGTACTGGGTCGTGTTATATGGTTACTATACTGGACCAGCCAGACTCCTATCATGAAGGACGGACACACACACACACACACACACACACACACACACACACACACACACACACACACACACACATAATCTCTGCATGCTTTTTATTTTGTGATTGTAAGAATAGTGGCAGATTGTTAACAAGAGTTTCGCTTATCTTTGGTAGATTCAGAGTAAAAGATCCCGGAAAAAACTCGGTAAGCGCAATCCCGGTCGAAAATCCGCTTTTGTTTCATTCTGTTAGAATTGGTTCCTCTGTGTCTAGTAGCGATGAGATGGAGACAAAATGACGTTATAATATGGTCGAAATTTGTCTTTAAAATGATGGAATTCTCACCTGCGTTGAGCCTTGACTTTTGAGACGATGAAAATAAATGGTATAAAATACCGACATAGAACATAGAACACTGCAGAAGGTCTACTCACAACTTGTCCAATACCCCTGCCAAGCTATCCAAGACTCTATAACCCCACCCGGTAGATCATCAGATGCAGCATTCTCCACCTGACCTCAACATTCTGAAGCTGACTATAAATACTCGCGTACCTTCCAACCCAGGTAGATCTGAACATTAAAATGGTATAAAATACCGACAGGTTGTTAGGTAAGACACATATGCAACAGTTAGGTATCTTTATTATGAAACGTTTCGCCTACACAGTAGGCTTCTTCAGTCGAGTACAGAAAAGTTGATAGAAGCAGAAGATACTTGAAGACGATGTAATCAGTCCATCACCCTTAAAGTTTTGAGGTGGTCAGTCCCTCAGTCTGGAGAAGAGCATTGTTCCATAGTATGAAACAATATGGAGATGAAGTGACAGGATGGAGCTTTATATAGCGCCAAGAGGTGAGACGTAGGTCACTAGAAGAGGTAAGAACTCAGATGTTGAGAGGTCAGGTCCCTCTCAAATCCAGCCGCTCTCACTAGTGGAAGTTGTCGAAGTTGATTGCAGGTCTGTACCAAGATACCCTTGTGTTGCAGTGTCTGACAGATTGAACATTAAAATGGTATAAAATACCGACAGGTTGTTAGGTAAGACACATATGCAACAGTTAGGTATCTTTATTATGAAACGTTTCGCCTACACAGTAGGCTTCTTCAGTCGAGTACAGAAAAGTTGATAGAAGCAGAAGATACTTGAAGACGATGTAATCAGTCCATCACCCTTAAAGTTTTGAGGTGGTCAGTCCCTCAGTCTGGAGAAGAGCATTGTTCCATAGTATGAAACAATATGGAGATGAAGTGACAGGATGGAGCTTTATATAGCGCCAAGAGGTGAGACGTAGGTCACTAGAAGAGGTAAGAACTCAGATGTTGAGAGGTCAGGTCCCTCTCAAATCCAGCCGCTCTCACTAGTGGAAGTTGTCGAAGTTGATTGCAGGTCTGTACCAAGATACCCTTGTGTTGCAGTGTCTGACAGATTGAACATTAAAATGGTATAAAATACCGACAGGTTGTTAGGTAAGACACATATGCAACAGTTAGGTATCTTTATTATGAAACGTTTCGCCTACACAGTAGGCTTCTTCAGTCGAGTACAGAAAAGTTGATAGAAGCAGAAGATACTTGAAGACGATGTAATCAGTCCATCACCCTTAAAGTTTTGAGGTGGTCAGTCCCTCAGTCTGGAGAAGAGCATTGTTCCATAGTATGAAACAATATGGAGATGAAGTGACAGGATGGAGCTTTATATAGCGCCAAGAGGTGAGACGTAGGTCACTAGAAGAGGTAAGAACTCAGATGTTGAGAGGTCAGGTCCCTCTCAAATCCAGCCGCTCTCACTAGTGGAAGTTGTCGAAGTTGATTGCAGGTCTGTACCAAGATACCCTTGTGTTGCAGTGTCTGACATTTGAGAGGGACCTGACCTCTCAACATCTGAGTTCTTACCTCTTCTAGTGACCTACGTCTCACCTCTTGGCGCTATATAAAGCTCCATCCTGTCACTTCATCTCCATATTGTTTCATACTATGGAACAATGCTCTTCTCCAGACTGAGGGACTGACCACCTCAAAACTTTAAGGGTGATGGACTGATTACATCGTCTTCAAGTATCTTCTGCTTCTATCAACTTTTCTGTACTCGACTGAAGAAGCCTACTGTGTAGGCGAAACGTTTCATAATAAAGATACCTAACTGTTGCTTATGTGTCTTACCTAACAACCAGGTAGATCTGTGTGTGACTTGAAAAAGCCCACTGTGTGGGCGAAACGTTGTCAATAAAGGATCACATTAAACTACATATGTGAAAGTTAAGACACATGTGCAACATCTGGATATCTTTATGTCCTAGAATCTGTATTGATAAAGCCACTGGATGGCGAAACGTCTACAATGAAGATATCCAGATGTTGCACATGTGTCTTAACTTTCATATTGTCGGTATTTTATATCTTTCTTACACAAACTACATATGTGTTTATATTTCCACTTTTGAAACAGCCTATGGCGAGGGACTTGACCTCTAACTCAGTTTTGAGCCAATTGGAGAATGTGGGATTTACACAAACCTCTGCCAGCAGCCAATCACAGCATGTGTAGACGAATGGCTCAGAGAACCGAAAAGTTGATTATTTACTCATGTGCAACACTTGGGTATCTTTACTGAGGAACGTTTCGCCACTCAGTGGCTTCATCAGTTACATTATGTCTACATTCTGGTCAGACACAGCAACAGTGGCTAACGCGACGGTCTGGAGTTTTGAGAGTCCCTGACCGCGGGTTCAAACCCCACCCGTGATATGGTTTGTTTGCAATCGTGTCATTACGATTTCGTGAGACATCTTGGGACCTTGATACAGGGATTCTTCACTTGTCTCACCTATAGTCATGAACTACTTCCATATGTGAATTTAGCCACTGTGATACCGCCTACGACTGCTTCACCTCACCTGTGTATAGCATATAAATCACTTCATCTCGCATATGCTGAGGGACTGATTACTTGACAAAGCTCCTGGAGAGCGAAACGTTGCCACAATAAAATGTCACATTAGTTGCATTTGTGTCCTTTTACTTGAATATCAAAATGGTATACAATACCGACAGGTTGGTAGGTAAGACACATAGGCAACTTTATTCCGAAACGTTTCGCCTACACAGTAGGCGAAACTATGGAACTGAACTTCTCCAGGCTGAGGGACTGACAACCTCAAATTCTTCGACTTCAAGGGTGATGGACTGCTTACATCGTCATCACATCTCTACTGTGCCTGCCTACTTTCTGTATTCGACTGAAGAAGCCTACTGTGTAGGCGAAACGTTTCGGAATAAAGTTGCCTAACTGTTGCCTATGTGTCCTTTCACTTTACATCAAACCCCTTCTGATTTTCTTCTTTGTAAAGAGCTCATGAAGCCACTGCCTGGCGAAATGTTACCTCCGTTAAGATACCCAAGCGTTGCACATATGTCTAATTTATCAATCACAGCATGTGTCTACCTGCCATATCACAGCTTCACGCGGAATTACTGCCGTCACATTGTTATACAAAATAAGCATTATTTTATTTTCAGTATTAATAATGAACGCCAATAATGCTGTAAGATCATTTCACGAATTATGTTAGTGGTTTGGATTTGTGTTGTTAGTGGGTTGGAATTGTGTAGGATCTGCCTAATATGGGCCGACAGGCCTACTGCAGTGTTTCCCATTTCTTATGATCTTATGAAGGAAGAGTGTTGAGGGCAGTAATGAGGAGCCAGGGTCGTCACAAGGTCGTTAAGACGTAGAAGAGCTGAAAGGCGCAATACAGTGACTGGAACACTACACAAATAACCCGCACTTAGGAGAGAAGAGCTTACGGCGACGTTTCGGTCCGGCTTGGACCATTTATTTGTGTATCGTTAACAAGTGTGTGTAAGGAAGAATCTTGGAAACCTCAGGTGGCTAAGACAAATGGGAAGATGATGACTAATGCGATAGTGGATGTGGGTAGGTGTCAGTTAGACCAACATGGGCTATTAAGCCTGCTGCAGTGCTCCTTCTTGAGCGAGTGTAACGTGAACCTGCATAGCATGGGCCAGTAGTCCTCAGTGCTCCTTCTTTTACATGTTCTTCTCACCGCAGTATATAAGCCACCTCTCTGGCCCTGTGCTGCACTTACTACAAGAGTGATGGACTGAATACATCGAATCCAGGTTGAGGGACTGATTACCTCATACTTCTACTCTCCTTACCCATTTCTACTTTGTATTGGACTGATGAAGCCACTGTGTGGCGAAACGTTTCTTCAATAAAGATTCCCATGTGTTGCATAAGTGTCTCAATTCTTCAACTTGTCGGTTTTCAAAACCATTCATCACATGTTCTTATGACTTGCATATAGATTACGATGATTAAAACCATAGTCAAAAAAATCCCTCAAAACGCCATCCATTTCTTGCGCGGATAACAAAAACATATGGCTACTGCTAAAATTACTATAATTAAGATTATTATCCTAAGAACATAAGAATAAGGAACGCTGCAGCAAGCTAATGACCCATGCGAAGCAGGTCCATGCCACCCCCCCAGTTTAGAACAATGATCACCTAGTCAGGTCACTTCCACTTAAGAAAGGAGCACGGCACCAGACCTGGTAGCACAAGCTAGTCAGGTCCAACTCACACCCACCCACACCCTCTCGTGTATTTATCCAACCTATTTTTAGAACTCCACAACGTCTTAGCTTCTATAACGGTACTCGGGAGATTGTTCCACTCATCCACAACTCTATTACCAAACCAGTGCTTTCCTATATCCTTCCTGAATCTGAAGTTTTCCAACTTAAAATCATTGCTGCGAGTCCTGTCTTAGCTGGATATTTTCAGCACACTATTTACATCCCCTTTATATATTCCTGTTTTCCATTTATACACCTCAATCACATCCCCCCAAATTCTACGTTTTTCTAGAGAGTGCAGATTCAGGGCCTCAGTCTAGTATTAAACACTTTCTAGTTTAAGTATTAATAACAATAACACAAAAAGTGTCAGTAACACATGCATACATTTTGATGTACGCAGGAAATTGGTTAATGGGAGTTTTAAAGATTGATTTGAAAAGCAATACGTCATGTCATTCATATTTATTGTTTCTATATTCATTAAACAATAATGACTTTACAACGAAAATAAAATATGCGTACATATGTGCGTAGGCGCACATGTAAAGATCCCAACAAGGGGTTTACAGCGTCAATATACAATGTCGGGACATTAGAAAGGTATAAATGTTTTAATCTGTTTTATTACTGAACACCCCTCAAGGAAGGTTCCTTGATGTTGGTGAGGGGCTCTTGATTTAGGGAATTGGATCTGTGCTCCAGTTCCCCGAATTAAGCCTGAATGCCTTCCACATCCCCCCCCAGGCGCTGTATAATCCTCCGGGTTTAGCGCTTCCCCCTTGATTATAATAATAATAATATTACTGAACAGTACTTAAAATGTAAATGCAATGTAAATGTAATGTAAATATGCGTAAAGTGTTCCATATGGAACACTTTACGCATATTCATACGCTATGTGTTAACCACATTTACATGAAATTAACAGAAAAAAAAGCTTAAGAATTTTTCTGCAGAGTAATCAAAATCTGTTTATCATTTCATGAATTATGAGCCATAAATTAAAAAAAAAATTCTCAGATTTTTTTTATTGGCGCTTATTACGATTATGTATTGAGCGCCTCCTGGGTAAATTATTTTACATCCAGCATAATTTACTTTCCAGCCTCACGTCGTTTTTTCCTATTGAGTTGATGTTATCTAGTCTCCACCGGAGGGGATACTCCGGTGAGTATCCCCTTTAAATGATTGGTTAGTTCCCCACAGACTTCCTTTTCAGTCTTCATTAGGTATTCCTCGTTCATCAGAGCACTATATATTAGTCCATTAGTATCAGCATCTGTTTGATGTGACTCGGTTGTAGCTTTGTTTTATATTTTACTTTTGTTATGTAGTTTTTTTTATAAGGTAACTGCACCTGTTTTCTCAAGAAATCACTTATGTATTCATAGTTCCATTTTCCATGGGCTTTCTTGACGATCTTTCTTAATTCTAAGCTCTCTTTTAAGCTCAGTCCCACCATGAAGTTGTAACACAATCTAATGCATCCAGTGATAAGACTAAGTCTAGTCACTTCAGTTCATTCTCTCCTCTTTTTCTTTTGTCCATGACATGATGGCACATGAATTTGGCTTTTCATGGAATTCACATGAAGTTCCAATTTTTCCAGTCTACTTCCTTGTGGCCAAAGTCTCCAATTATCTGTAGTTATGCTGTTTCATTGGGAGCCATCATTGTTGCATGTTCTTTAGTGGCTACCATGACCCATCAATCTCTCTCCATTCTTGTTTCAGTCTCCTCTTTATGGGTGGGGGATGATAGGTTATTACAACTGTTACTTTGGGTTCTCTTGTCTTCAAAATGTCAATTTTATGGTCATCGTTCTTACCGATTTATTTATTTTTCATTTCCTTGAAAAATCTTCTGGCTTCTTACTATGATCATAGCTGTAAACCTTAATTTCTGAAGAATTGAGACACTTATGCAACATATGGGAATCTTTAATGAAGAAACGTTTCGCCACACAGTGACTTCGTCAGTCCAATACAAAGCAGGCAGGTATATGGAGAGGAGGAGTTTCAGGTAATCAGTCCCTCAGCTTGGAATCGATGTGTTCAGTCCATCACTCTTGTAGGAAGTACAGCATAGGGCCAGAGAGGTGGCTTATATACTGTAGTCAGGTGAGTCGAAGCAGGAGGAGGCGGGGTCACAGTGGGACCATCCACTAGTGTAAGTAGGTCTTTGTTCATGGGTTGGAGGAGTGTTGAAGAATTCTTTGTATCAAGATCCCATGATGTTGCAGTGTCTGGCCCTATGCTGTACTTCCTACAAGAGTGATGGACTGAACACATCGATTCCAGGCTGAGGGACTGATTACCTCACACTACTCCTCTATATATACCTTCCTGTTTTGTATTGGACTGATGAAGTCACTGTGTGGCGAAACGTTTCCTCAATAAAGATTCCCATATGTTGCATAAGTGTCTCAGTTCTTCAGCTTGTCGGCTTTCAAAACCATTCATCAAAACCTTTATCTCTAAAGGGATGAACCGGTAAGCCAGCGAGAAAGTCTCGAACAGATGACCAAAAGCTCCTGTGTCGGGTTATGATATAACTTAGACCCGCGTTAGGAAACAATTGTTGTGTTTCCTGACAAATTTTACCTAACGTAACTAGTTCAATATTTATCTTCCTTCATTCATTCGTTCCTTGTAGTTGGCACTGGCACTCGGATGTGAGAATAGCATTTAATATTGCGTCTTTAATATGGAATTTGATGCTGTATCTGATACTCCTTGTTTACTGTTTGTCACTTTATCTATATTTTTTCCCGGCTTTCATCATTATTTATTTTTTTTGTGTTCCACCTGTATCTTGGTTAATTTCTTCCAGTAGTTTTGTTTTACCTGTGATTTTGTAAAGATTTTATTAGCTTTAGCATTTTTTACCATCTTTGTTCTCATCTTGTACATTGTCTTCCTACCTTGAGAATATTTTACACCTGTCAATAAGGTATATTGACGTAATAGCTGTGATCAGCTACTCTCTCTTTTTCTTTTGGCATGAGTCCCATTCCAGCATTCCAGTTTTCCAGCACCGGAATGTGATTCATCCAAGATCAAGGTGTTTGTGCTCTCCCTTCCACCCACTCCCTTCTCTTGTTTCCTCTCACACCTTCTGCCTTCCCCTTCCCGCTTCCACTGATCTCCCCTTCTCTCTCTTTCTCTTTCTTTCTCCCTCTCTCTCTCTTTCTCTCTCTCTCATTCCCATTGTCTCTCTTCCTCAAAACATGATGTATGGAGAAGTTGTTCCTTATGCAATTAGAAAAGCATTTATGTTCGTGAAAGATGCGGAGGTGGGAAGAGGAGAAAAAGTAAAGAAAGGGAGTATGAAGAAAGCAAAGACGAGAGGAGAGAAAATGTGTAATAGAGAGAGAGGTAGAGAGAGAGGTAGAGAGAGAGGTAGAGAGGTAGAGAGAGAGAAAGAGAGAGGTAGAGAGAGAGAGGTAGAAAGAGAGGTGGAAAGAGAGAGAGAGAGAGAGAGAGAGGTGTGAAATACAAAGAAATACCCATACTCTCACTTTCATCGGAGCGTACACGCACACTCAATTACACACACACACACACACACACACACACACACACACACACACACACACACACACACACACACACACACACACACAGGCAGTGTTACTACCGGAAGTTATTAGCAGTAAGAATACTTAGGAAGCTAGGAAGTCCTCTCTCAATGTGAACAAGGAAAATGATAATAACCAGCAACAATTAATACGTAAATCCAGAAAGGGCAATAAGTGGAGAGAGTAGCATAATTGGGAAAGATAAATGAGACTAAATTTGTGCCTACACGACGGATCTTTCAACCATACCACCTACCCCCCCTAACCCTCCCTCCCTCACACACAAGCACACACACAAGGGTAGACACTCACACACACACACACACACACACACACACACACACACACACACACACACACACACACACACACACACACACATAAACACAAGCAGGGATAACAGGGAAGGCACTACAATGGATCAGGGAATACTTGTCAGGAAGACAGCAGCGAGTCATGGTACGTGGCGAGGTGTCAGAGTGGGCACCTGTCACCAGCGGGGTCCCGCAGGGGTCAGTCCTAGGACCAGTGCTGTTTCTGGTATTTGTGAACGACATGACGGAAGGAATAGACTCTGAGGTGTCCCTGTTTGCAGATGACGTGAAGTTGATGAGAAGAATTCACTCGATCGAAGACCAGGCAGAACTACAAAGGGATCTGGACAGGCTGCAGACCTGGTCCAGCAATTGGCTCCTGGAGTTCAATCCCACCAAGTGCAAAGTCATGAAGATTGGGGAAGGGCAAAGAAGACCGCAGACGGAGTACAGTCTAGGGGGCCAGAGACTACAAACCTCACTCAAGGAAAAAGATCTTGGGGTGAGTATAACACCAGGCACATCTCCTGAAGCGCACATCAATCAAATAACTGCTGCAGCATATGGGCGCCTAGGAAACCTCAGAACAGCATTCCGACATCTTAATAAGGAATCATTCAGGACCCTGTACACCGTGTACGTTAGGCCCATATTGGAGTATGCGGCACCAGTTTGGAACCCACACCTAGCCAAGCACGTAAAGAAACTAGAGAAAGTGCAAAGGTTTGCAACAAGACTAGTCCCAGAGCTGAGAGGTATGTCCTACGAGGAGAGGTTAAGGGAAATCAACCTAACGACACTGGAGGACAGGAGAGATAGGGGGGACATGATAACGACATACAAAACACTGAGAGGAATTGACAAGGTGGACAAAGACAGGATGTTCCAGAGATTGGACACGGTAACAAGGGGACACAGTTGAATCACAGGGATGTTAGGAAGTATTTCTTCAGCCACAGAGTAGTCAGTAAGTGGAATAGTTTGGGAAGCGATGTAGTGGAGGCAGGATCCATACATAGCTTTAAGCAGAGGTATGATAAAGCTCACGGTTCAGAGAAAGTGACCTAGTAGCGATCAGTGAAGAGGCGGGGCCAGGAGCTCGGACTTGACCCCTGCAACCTCAACTAGGTGAGTATAACTAGGTGAGTACACACACACACACACACACACACACACACACACACACACACACCACACACACACCACACACACACCACACACACACCACACACACACCACACACACCACACACACACCACACACACACCACACACACACCCCACACACACCCCACACACACACACACACACACCACACACACACACACACACACATACATACACACACACACACACACACACACCACACACACACACACACACACACCACACACACACACACACCACACACACACACCACACACCACACACACACACCACACACACACACCACACACACACACCACACACACACACCACACACCACACACACACACACACACACACACACACACACACACACACACACACACACACACACCACCCACACACACACCACACATACCCCACACATACACACACCACACACACCACACACACACCACACACACACCACACACACACCACACACACACACCACACACACACCACACACACACACCACACACACACCACACACACACACCACACACACACCACACACACACCACACACACACACCACACACACACCACACACACACACCACACACACACACCACACACCACACACCACGCACACACACACCACACCACACACACACACATACACACACACACACGCACATACACACACACACACACACACACGCACATACACACACACACACGCACATACACACACACACACGCACACGCACACATACACACCCACACACACACACCCACACACACCCTCCACCACTTGACACAAACACTTGACACAAACACGTACTCCCCCTCCCCTAACCACCTCTTCCCCTTCCCTAACCACCTCACCTTAGCCACCTACCCCTCCCCCAAACCACCTAACCCCTCCCCAAACCGTCTAACCCTCCAACTACCTCCCTCCAATAACCATCCTCCCCCTCCCCATAACCATCCATCCCCTCTCTCCCTCAAACCATCTAACCCCCTCCCCCAACTATTTCTACCCCTCCAATAACCATCCTCCCACTCCCCCACAACCATCCATCCCCTCTCCTCCTAACCATCTATTCCCCTCCCCCTAACCACCCGTCCCCCCTTCTGTGGAGCAACGGGGGAACCTAGAACCAAGATGAGGACAAGGGGCTCCAAGGACGAATCTGGGAGGGAGGAATGGGAGGTAGAGCTCTAAAAAAGGGAGGAAGACTGGGGAAAGAGACTAGATGAGCTGGAAAGGAAGATGGAAGAGAGGTTAGCAGCAGAATGCAGAAGGTGGAAGCAACAGGCCACAGCAGCAGAAATCAAGATAGAGAGATTAGAAGAGGAGCTGAGACATCTGAAACAGCACAGAGACAAAGATATTACAGAAGTAGCATTGGCAACTGCTACATCAAACACCGACAACAGGTCTGAAGGAAGCATGGAAACTAAAGTGTATGCAGAGGTCCTGTCAAACCCACATGGGGCCAAAACAAAGACAGGGAGCACACTAGGACAGAATGAGAGGTTGGAAGACATTGAAGGAATTAGGACATGTGCAAGGACCTTACCAGATACCTGTAGAGGCCAGGAACAGGTGAGCAGGAAGGACAAACCAAGAAGCATAGGGGCCATAACTAGGGAAGGGACTGAAGGAAGGAACACTCCACGGGAAGGAACTAAAACACAGAGGATGCAATGGGAGTCACAGTGGGAGGTGGAAAGGGAGAGATCCGTGTTTGTCTATGGGCTAGACGAAGCTAAAGGGGAAACTTATGATGAAAGAAAGCAGGAGGAGAAAAAAGCGATTGAAGATATCATGAAGGTGATAGGCGAGGGGGACATGACCCAGGTGGCAAATTTTCGGAGAATTGGGTGGTTCACAAAGAAAAGGAATCGGCCTCTCAAAGTAATTTTCAAGGCAGAATCAACCCGAACCATGATCCTGCAGGAGAAAGCACGGCTGAGAGGCAAGCAGGAGTTCCGGAGTGTGTACCTCGATCGAGACAGAACACAGGACGAAAGGAAGACGATAAAAGAGAGAGTTCAAAAACGAAAGGAGAAATGGGAGGAAATGAAAAAGGAGAGCAGAATAACCCAGGATCAAATGGAAGGACAAGCACACCCCCCAGAAACACCTGCAGAAGGACTCCAGCCACGACACCCCCAAATCAACTGAACAATCCAAACCAACCATCACACACGGATCCCTCTGTTTCCACCCCCCGCACCACAGTTACAGTATTAGAACAGAAGTTGAAGGTTTGGTACACAAATGCAGATGGATTAACGAATAAACATGAGGAATGGCAAGAAAGAATCAATGAGAAGTCCCCAGACATCATAGCAGTTACAGAAACAAAACTCACGGAGACAATAACTGATGCAATCTTCCCACCAGGATACCAGATCATGAGGAAAGATAGAAGGGGCAGGGGGGGGGGAGGTGGGGTTGCTCTGCTCGTAAAAAACAGATGGAAATTCGAGAAAATGGAAGGCATAGATGAGACGGGAGAAAGAGACTACATAGCAGGTACACTTCAGTCTGGGGAACACAAAGTGGTCATTGCAGGAGGCCAAGAGAGGAATATGAAGAGAGCAACAGAGCAATGGTGGACACACTTGCTGAGGTGGCAAGAAGAGCTCATTCCAGCAGAGCAAAGTTGCTGGTTATGGGGGATTTCAACCACAGGGAGATTGACTGGGAAAACCTGGAGCCACATGGGGGTCCCGAAACATGGAGAGCCAGGATGTTGGACGTGGTGCTGGAAAATCTCATGCACCAACATGTTAAGGACACTACCAGAGTGAGACGGGAGGATGAACCAGCAAGATTGGACCTTGTGTTCACCCTGGGCAGCTCAGACATTGAGGACATCAAGTATGAGAGTCCCCTAGGAGCTAGCGACCACGTGGTTCTGTGCGTTGAATACATAGTAGAGCTGCAAGTGGAGAGAATAACAGGAATTGAATGGGAAAAGCCTGGCTATAAAAGAGGGGACTACATAGGGTTGAAGAACTTCCTGCGGGAGGTCCAGTGGGACAGAGAACTGGCAGGAAAGCCAGTAAATGAAATGATGGAATATGTAACAACTAAATGCAAGGAGGCAGTGGAAAGGTTTATTCCCAAGGGCAACAGTAACAACGGGAAGACCAGAACGAGCCCCTGGTTTACCCGACGGTGTAAGGAGGCAAAAACAAAGTGCAATAGAGAATGGAAAAAGTACAGAAGGCAGAGAACACATGAAAATAGGGAGACCGGTCGCAGAGCCAGGAATGAGTATGCACAGGTAAGGAGGGAGGCCCAGCGACAGTATGAAAATGACATAGCATCGAGAATCAAGACTGACCCGAAACTGTTGTACAGCCACATCAGAAGGAAGACAACAGTCAAAGACCAGGTGATCAGATTAAGGACAGAAGGTGGAGAACTCACAAGAAACGATCAGGAGGTATGTGAGGAGCTGAACAGGAGATTTAAGGAAGTTTTTACAGTAGAGACAGGAAGGGCTGTGGGAAGACAGCACAGAAGGGAACATCAAGAGGGAATATACCAACAAGTGTTGGATGACATACGAACAACTGAGGAGGACGTGAAGAAGCTCTTAAGTGGCCTTGACACCTCAAAGGCGATGGGACAGGACATCTCCCAATGGGTCCTTAGAGAAGGAGCAGAGATGCTGTGCGTGCCTCTAACCACAATCTTCAACACATCCCTTGAAACTGGGCAACTACCTATGGGAGCAATCCTATTATCTGTCTCAGTGCTGGAGGCAACGATGTTGGCAGACGTAGGAGTGAGGACCTGATTAGCAGGTATAGGTTAGCAATAGAGATAATTAGGAGGAAGGGTGGGAAACCTGTCATATGTGGCATTTTGCCAAGGAGAGGAGTTGGAAATGAATGGTTGTCCAGAGCAATTGGTGTCAATTGCTGGCTGGACAAATACTGTAAGGAAAATGCGGTAACATTCATTGACAACTGGGACCTCTTCTATGGCAGAAATGACATGTATGCCAGGGACGGGGTTCACTTACCTAGGTGTGGGGTGGGAGCACTGGCCAGCGCAGTGGAGGGAGCTGTTAGGTCTTTAAACTAGGAATAGTTAGTGGTATGGGTTTTTGCGGGAAAACTGTGAAGTCTCAGGGTAGTAATATGAGTACTAGGAGAACTAGTAATAGGCAAAATGAGGTGGATATTGGAAAGCCAGTGGCACTAATTGACAAGGACAGTAACACGTTTAGTGGAATAACAGAAAGGAGCAGGAAGGGTAAAGAGAGAGGAGGGTCTTTAAATATTTATTACACAAATAGTTGCAAATATGTTGCAGCGAGGAGAAGGCTGGAGGCAGTGGAGATGTCATGTCTGAGGGCAATGTGTGGTGTGAATATAATGCAGAGAATTCGTAGTTTGGAAGTTAGGAGGAGGTGCGGGATTACCAAAACTGTTGTCCAGAGGGCTGAGGAAGGGTTGTTGAGGTGGTTCGGACATGTAGAGAGAATGGAGCGAAACAGAATGACTTCAAGAGTGTATCAGTCTGTAGTGGAAGGAAGGCGGGGTAGGGGTCGGCCTAGGAAAGGTTGGAGAGAGGGGGTAAAGGAGGTTTTGTGTGCGAGGGGCTTGGACTTCCAGCAGGCAAGCGTGAGCGTGTTTGATAGGAGTGAATGGAGACAAATGGTTTTTAATACTTGACGTGCTGTTGGAGTGTGAGCAAAGTAACATTTATGAAGGGGTTCAGGGAAACCGGCAGGCCGGACTTGAGTCCTGGAGATGTGAAGTACAGTGCCTGCACTCTGAAGGAGGGGTGTTAATGTTGCAGTTTAAAAACTGTAGTGTAAAGCACCCTTCTGGCAAGACAGTGATGGAGCGAATGATGGTGAAAGTTTTTCTTTTTCGGGCCACCCTGCCTTGGTGGGAATCGGCCAGTGTGATAATAAAAAAAATACACAAATAGTCGCAGTGCTAGGAATAAGATGGACGAGTTGAGACTAGTTGCTAGTGCAGGTAACAGAGATGTATTTGCCATTACTGAGACGTGGTTTAATTCAAAAAGTCGGGACATGCCTGCAGAATGTCACATCCAGGGTTTTAAATTGTTCCAAGTGGATAGAAGTGTCGGAAAGGAGGGTGGGGTGGCATTGTATGTCCGAGATCGCTTGAACTGTTGCATAAAAACGGGTATTAAGTCTGAAGTAACACATACAGAGTCTGTTTGGATAGAATTTTCAGAGGGGCATGAAAAATTAATTTTAGGTGTGATATACCGTCCCCCAAATTTAGATAGGGACCAGGGGAGACTACTATGGGAGAAAATTGTTAGGGTCACAAGGCACGATAATGTAGTAATTCTAGGAGACTTTAACTTTAGTCATATTGATTGGAATTTCTTGACTGGGAATTTAGAATCATACGACTTCTTAGAAGTAGTTCAGGATTGTTTTTTTGAAGCAGTTTGTGACAGAACCTACAAGGGGTAATAACCTGCTTGACTTAGTTCTGGCAAACAACGAATCCCTTGTTAATAATTTAGAAGTTTCAGAGGAACTGGGTGCTAGCGACCACAAATCAATTATATTTAGCATTGAACGGAAGTATGATAGTAGGGATAACTCAGTAACAGTCCCAGATTTTCGCTTTGCAGATTACGATGGGCTTAGAGAACACTTATCTGTTGACTGGGGTAACGAAGAGAGCTATCAATACGACAGTTTTCTGAACACAATACATGCTGCTCAAAGAACGTTTATCCCATATAAAGAAATTAGATCAAATAGAAATGACCCAAAATGGATGAATAATAGGCTGAAATATCTACTAGGGCATAAGAAAGGAATTTATAGGCGTATCAAAAGAGGCGAGGGTCATCTTATGAATCAGTATATTGACATTAAGAGGGACATTAAAAAGGGGATAAGAAAAGCTAAAAGGGACTATGAAATTAAAGTTGCTAGGGATTCTAAAACTAACCCAAAAAGTTTTTTCCAGGTAAATAGAACAAAAGTCAGAGATAAGATAGGTCCCCTTAAAAATAACTATGGGCATCTTACTGACAAAGAGAATGAAATGTGCTCGATTTTAAATAATTATTTTCTCTCGGTTTTTACACAGGAAGACACTAATAATATTCCGGTAATTAATTTTTATAGTGGGAAAGAAGATAAATTATGTAACATCACAGTCACTAGTGAAATGGTTGTGAAGCAGATAGACCGACTGAAGCAAAATAAGTCACCAGGTCCTGATGAGGTTTTTTCAAGGGTTCTTAAGGAATACAAAATGGAAGTCTGTGAACCATTAACTAATATTTTTAATTTATCTCTTCAAACAGGTGTAGTGTCTGATATGTGGAAGATGGCTAATGTAATTCCTATTTTTAAAACAGGGGACAAGTCGTTACCGTCAAATTACCGCCCAATAAGCCTGACCTCAATTATAGGCAAATTACTAGAGTCAATTATAGCTGAGATTATAAGAAGCCATCTCGATAAGCATAGCTTGATTAATGATACTCAGCATGGATTCACAAGAGGCCGGTCTTGACTAACTAATTTATTAACTTTCTTCAGTAAAGCTTTTGAGGCTGTTGACCACGATTAAGAATTTGATATTATTTACTTAGATTTTAGTAAGGCTTTTGATAGAGTTCCGCACCATAAACTGTTAAAGAAAGTGGCAGCTCATGGCATTGGGGGAAAAGTGCTCTCGTGGATCGAGTCATGGCTCACTGACAGGAAGCAGAGAGTGTCCATAAATGGGGTTAAATCCGAGTGGGGATCAGTAACAAGTGGCGTTCCACAGGGATCAGTCTTGGGCCCGTTGTTGTTTATAATATATATCAATTATCTTGAAGGAATTACTAGTGATATGAGCAAATTCGCCGATGACACGAAGATAGGTAGGATAATTGATTCAAACGTAGATGTTAGGGAACTTCAGGAGGATTTAGACAAACTCTACTCTTGGTCAGAAAAGTGGCAGATGCAGTTCAATGTAGATAAATGCAAGGTTCTGAAGCTCGGGAGTGTCCATAACCCTAGCACTTATAAGTTAAATAATGTAGAACTTAACCATACAGATTGCGAAAAGGACTTGGGGGTTATGGTAAGCAGCAACCTTAAACCAAGACAGCAATGCCTAAGCGTACGTAATAAGGCAAATAGATTACTGGGATTTATATCAAGAAGTGTAAGCAACAGAAGTCCAGAGGTCATACTGCAGCTTTATACATCATTAGTAAGGCCTCACCTAGATTATGCAGCTCAATTCTGGTCGCCATATTACAGAATGGACATAAATTCGTTAGAAAACATTCAGCGTAGGATGACTAAATTAATACATAGCATTAGAAATCTTCCTTATGAAGAAAGATTGAAGACTCTTAAGTTACATTCACTTGTTAGACGAAGAATGAGGGGAGACCTGATCGAAGTGTATAAGTGGAAGATAGGTATTAATAAAGGGGATATTAACAAGGTCTTGAGGATATCTCTCCAAGAGAGAACCCGCAGTAATGGATTTAAATTAGATAAGTTTAGATTTAGAAAGGACATAGGAAAGTATTGGTTTGGAAATAGGGTAGTAGATGAGTGGAACAGTCTACCTAGTTGGGTTATTGAGGCTAGGACTTTGGGTAGTTCAAATTTAGGTTGGATAAATACATGAGTGGGATGGGTTGGATTTGAGTGGGACTTGCACATCAGAGCTTATTTCTTGGGTAGCATTGAAAATTGGGTAGGTCAAATGTTTGTTAGTGGGATGAATTGTAAAGGACCTGCATAGTATGGGCCAACAGGCCTGCTGCAGTGTTCCTCCTTTCTTATGTTCTTCTTATGTTCTTATGATTATAAATGAAAACCAGCATGGGTTCATGGAAGGCAAATCTTGTATCACAAACCTCCTGGAGTTTTATGACAAGGTAACAGAAGTAAGACACGAGAGAGAGGGGTGGGTAGATTGCGTTTTCCTAGACTGCAGGAAGGCCTTCGACACAGTTCCCCACAAGAGATTAGTGCAGAAGCTGGAGGATCAGGCGCATGTAAAAGGGAGGGCACTGCAATGGATAAGGGAATACCTGACAGGGAGGCAGCAACGAGTCATGGTACGTGAAGAGGTATCACAGTGGGCGCCTGTTACGAGCGGGGTCCCACAGGGGTCAGTTCTAGGACCAGTGCTATTTTTGATATATGTGAACGACATGATGGATGGAATAGACTCTGAAGTGTCCCTGTTCGTAGATGACGTTAAGTTGATGAGAAGAATTAAATCGGACGAGGATGAGGCAGGACTACAAAGAGACCTGGACAGGCTGGACATGTGGTCCAGTAACTGGCTTCTCGAATTCAATCCAGCCAAATGCAAAGTCATGAAGATTGGGGAGGGGCAAAGAAGACCGCAGACAGAGTATAGGCTAGGTGGACAAAGACTACAGACCTCACTCAGGGAGAAAGACCTTGGGGTGACCATAACACCGAGCACATCACCGGAGGCACACATCAACCAAATAACTGCTGCAGCATACGGGCGCCTGGCAAACCTGAGAATAGCGTTCCGATACCTTAATAAGGAATCGTTCAAGACACTGTACACTGTGTATGTTAGGCCAATACTGGAGTATGCAGCACCAGTCTGGAACCCCCACCTGGTCAAGCACGTCAAGAAGTTAGAGAAAGTACAAAGGTTTGCAACAAGGCTAGTCCCAGAGCTCAAGGGAATGTCGTACGAGGAAAGGTTTAGGGAAATCGGACTGACGACACTGGAGGACAGAAGGGTCAGGGGAGACATGATAACGACATACAAGATACTGCGGGGAATAGACAAGGTGGACAGAGATAGGATGTTCCAGAGAGGGGACACAGGGACAAGGGGTCACAACTGGAAGCTGAAGACTCAGACGAGTCACAGGGACGTTAGGAAGTATTTCTTGAGTCATAGAGTTGTCAGCAAGTGGAATAGCCTAGCAAGTGAAGTAGTGGAGGCAGGAACCATACATAGTTTTAAGAAGGGGTATGACAAAGCTCAGGAAGCAGAGAGAGAGAGGACCTAGTAGCGATCAGTGAAGAGGCGGGGCCGGGAGCTGAGTCTCGACCCCTGCAACCACAATTAGGTGAGTACAAATAGGTGAGTACACACACAGAGCTGTCGTACAAGGTTAGCAAAGACTGACAGGACAGGTAAGACGAAGACCCGATCGATAGACAGTCTGCCCGAGTGAACCTTGACAGGGGCCCCCAGACGGGGACCCCTAGACCAGGGCCCCCAAACGGGAAGACAACCAACACAAAGACAACTAGCGGAAGGTAAAAATATAGCAGAGAAACTGGAGGTACATGGAGGGCAGGTTGGCACCAAGTGGAAGTAGAAGCCTGTGTAGCAGTGCTAATGGTGGTAGTGGTGGTAGTAGTGCTGATGATGGTAGTGATGGTAGTAGTGCTGATGATGGTAGTGGTGGTAGTTGTGAAAAATTGCATTTATCTGAATGTATCATTAAATACATAACAGTAAATGAACAAAGATAATTATTATTTATCAGTTAGACAAGTAGGAATTTAGGACACCTAGGTCGCAAAAAATGTCCCCCTTCGACACCTACCACTGTCATATCCACAAGTTGCTCTGGACCCATTAATTATAAATGAAATATACATACACCAGGAATGCTGGTAAATATATAAATTTTGTGGACTGTATATTAAATTAAAAAATGATTATATGTAAACACATTTACATAACAGAAAAAGAATATCTTAATATCGCTCACCAATTTGACTGGAGATTAATGTGTCATGTACAGGACCCCCCCTTTTGCCTACATTTATGAAAAATTTACTGGACAGAATTTAAACATAAATTAGACAGCTTATCTGAGGTTCCTGGAGTTGTCCTGTCCTGTCGACTGATATTCAAGTTATGCAGGAATGCACATCCAACAATTTCGTCTCTTATTTGAGAGGTGTCAACCCAATTTTAACCTCTAGAGCACGAAAAATTCTTCCCATTCACTCTAACGTTCTGTTCAATTCAAACAACAAAAATGGCAACTGTCCTGTCTGCGCAGGCGCAGGTCCAGTTTCCCATTTTCCATAATATACTTCTTTTAAAAATACACTTTTATTAAATACAATATAGGGCATCTATTTACCTATAAATTACCGTATTTCCGGAAAATATACAGTATTTTCTACACTGCGGCCGGGCGGAGTTCGTTACTAAACGACTCAAATTACTCCTTCCTTTAGGAGACAATTCCAGCCGGTTCTGGCTTGAGTGGCTGTTCTCCTAGTAGGACTTACTACGATTTCATTTTTCGGCATCACTTGGTCAGCGTAATTAATCTTCCATATCGCTCGTGTCACTTTCCCTCTGATTTTCATTTACGTTTGATTGAACACCTAATTCCAAGGGAATCAATTTATTAATTGTGCGTAAACTTTCCTGGCCACGACACAACACTTTGACATTCCTGACAACACCTCGTGCATCTGGGTACAATGTCAATACTTTGCCCAGAGGCCACAATGTTCGATGTTGTTCAGTATCAATCAACACAATGTCACCTGATTGAATGTTCTGTCGATTTACTGCCTCTGTCGCACCATAAAAGTGTTCACGTAGTGTAAGAAGATATTCCTTACGCCACACATTAGACCAATAATCAATTACTTTATTTAACATTTTAAATTTATCACACAACACTGCTGCATCATTATAATCTTCATCACTTTCTTCCGGATTATCTCTATAGACAGGGGCAGCTTCCAATTTCCTTCCACATATTAGGTGAGAAGGTGTTAATACATTTGCATCAGGTGTATCACTCATGTACGAGAGAGGCCTATTATTTATACGATTTTCCGCCTCCACTAACACTTTGGGTTAGTTTTGGGCAGTAAGATAGGGTGTTCAGCATAACCACCCAATTCAGCATTTTGTAACCTACCTCTGCACCTAATTACACTGTTCTCTAAATACAGCCCCAATTTCTCTATTATGGAACCTTTCACAATTTTTCTTTCCATCATCAATTTAATCTCATTTCCAGAGATTTCCTCCTGTACCCTCTTTATCCAATATTCAAGAGGATGTGAAAACTTAAATGAAATATTCATCTTGTTTAGAAATTTAAACACCAACTCAGTTACATTGATTAGTTTGGGTAAAGAAGATTACCTATTTACATCAATGGCTAAGGAAGGACAAACTATTCGAGCGGTGGTCACAGTAATTTCAACAGGAGCAATATACACCTTTTGTACAGGCCAATTAGCTTCATTTATCAACCAGCTCGGTCCTTTAAACCATGATACAGCATTTACAAATTCAGCTGGATTCTCCTCACCAGGTATATGATTAAATGTTAACATGTGCTGACCCAAACTATTATACTTCTCTTGCATCTGATTAATTTCAGGGACTCTGTTTTGCATGTACACAATTTTACTGTTTCCATTACGAATCCATTGTAAGGATACCTCATTATCAGACCAAATTACAGTGTCGCTAATATTTATCTCCTGCAACTTATTTCTTATATAATTAGCTAATTTGACACCTACATAAATGGCTGTTAATTCCAACTGAGGTAAGGTACGTGATTTAATTGGAGACACTTTAGCCTTAGACATAAGAGAAATAACACTATTACATTGAAGGTAAGCAACTGCTCCATATGCCAATTTTGAAGCATCACAAAAAATGTGGAGTACATTTTTCCCATTTGGATTGGCCACCTGGCGTGGGAACTCCAACATTTGAATTTTCTCATAATCACCAATTAATTCATTCCACCTGTTAATGAATTCCTCAGGTAGAATTTCATCCCAAGCACATTTAAGTTTCCATGCTTCCTGAATTAATAATTTCCCTCTTATAGTAAGGGGTGACACTAAACCTAGTGGATCAAAACATTTGGAAACTTCAGCAAGCAAAACTCTCTTAGTTAATTTATTGGGCATACTGTAATTATTAGGTTTTAACATTAACAAATCTCTCTCAGTATCCCAAGTTAAACCCAATACATTACTACATTTTGGCATTTCATCTCCAGGGAAATCTTTACTTATTTTGTCCTTTAATTTGGACGAATTACTATTCCATTCCCTCAGAGGCATATTTGCACTTTGCATTATTTTATTAGCCTCTCCATAAGTCATTAACAGTTCCTCTTCAGTTGACGTCACACCCAGGAAATTATCCACATAAAATTGTTTGCTCATTACTTTACTCATTGGACTTCCCATACGTTTAAGGTGTGCATTTATCGTCGCTTGAAGTAGGAACGGACTGGATGTAGCACCAAATAATACACTCCTAAAGCGAAAGGTTTTCAGAGTGCTAAGTGGGTCACTAGGATTCTCAGGCCATAAGAAGCGGGTACAACCCCGGTCAGCCTCTTGTAAACCCACTCTTAGGAAAGCTTTACTTACATCAGCCGTAAAGGCAAAATTCTTCATCCTGAAATTTAATAAGATATCTCCTAATTTTTCCGTCAACGATGGACCTGTCATCAGTCATTTAAATTAGGTACATTTTTGTTACTCCTGGCATTACAATTAAACACAATCCTCAAAGGAGTGGTCTTAGAATCCTTCTTCACTCCGTGATGTGGCAAATAGTGACCATAAATTTTGGCTTGCTCAGGAGGTACCTCTTCTATAAATTTATTAATTAATTGATCAGTAATTACATCATTATAGGCAGTTAACAATTCTGGTGTCTTACTCAGTTCGCGGAGCTGAGCCTTTAATTGTCCATATGCCATTCTGTAATTAGTGGGCAATTCTGGATGGTTCAGTCTCCACGGAAGTCGTACCCAGTATTGTCCAGATTCAAATTTTACATCTTTCAGGTATTGCTCCTGAGTAAAAGAATCGTCTGGACTTTTTTCATTTACATTTATTCCAATGCTGTCTAATTCCCACAATTTATGCACTGGCTCAACACCATCCTCTATGGAAGAATTATACTGGGGTACGATTTCATGAGTAAGACACACAGTCATGGTATTTGTAGTTTCCTCCAGTCATGAATTATTATTACGAGGAATCCTACCATACATTACATGGCTTCCTGCAGTCTTCAAAAGGGTGACACCACATTTCATTACCATACCCTTTACAAAGGAGGCATAATAGTCACTACCTATCAAAATATTTATTGGGCCTACAGAATCATCACTTACACCAGAAGGTGCTAAATTTACATTATGTGAGAGTCTTTCTGTAGCTTTACTAAGTCCTACTGTAGATATTTTCTCTGGAAGTCTATCCACAATTACTGCATTAACACGTTTTTTCTCATTGCCCAACCTGACAGTTACATAAACAGTGTCATACAATTGAGCTCTTTTATCTGAGATAAAACCAGATAATTTTAGAGTTGTAGGATCTCCCATCTGTATTTTCATACCATCAAGACATTTACGTTTAATGAAAGTACGTTGGGATCCCTGGTCTAATAATGCAGTTACATTTTTTGATTTATGCCTTTTATCATCAACTTTTACCTGTAACACAGGTAAGGCTACTTCAGCAAAACCATCATTATTAACATTAGCAGCAATTTTTACATTAGCTACTGTTGTGTCGGGATTGTCAACATTATCATTATTATCAACATTATCATATAGACCTTTACACATGACTATATGGTGTCTTCCTTTGTGACATTGATAACAGAAGTTTAATTTGGCATAACAATCCTTTACATTGTGATTACCCAAACACCTGACACATCTGTCAAGTTCCTCCAATCTTTAAGAACATAAGAAAGGAGGAACACTGCAGCAGGCCTGTTGGCCCATACTAGGCAGGTCCTTTACAATTCATCCCACTAACAAAACATTTGCCCAACCCAATTTTCAATGCCACCCAAGAAATAAGCTCTGATGTGAAAGTCCCACTCAAATCCAACCCCTCCCACTCATGTACTTATCCAACCTAAATTTGAAACTACCCAAAGTCCCAGCCTCAATAACCCAACTAGGTAGACTGTTCCACTCATCTACTACCCTATTTCCAAACCAATACTTTCCTATGTCCTTTCTGAATCTAAACTTATCTAATTTAAATCCATTACTGCGGGTTCTCTCTTGGAGAGACATCCTCAAGACCTTATTAATATCCCCTTTATTAATACCTATCTTCCACTTATACACTTCGATCAGGTCTCCCCTCATTCTTCGTCTAACAAGTGAATGTAACTTAAGAGTCTTCAATCTTTCTTCATAAGGAAGATTTCTAATGCTATGTATTAATTTAGTCATCCTACGCTGAATGTTTTCTAACGAATTTATGTCCATTCTGTAATATGGAGACCAGAACTGAGCTGCATAATCTAGGTGAGGCCTTACTAATGATGTATAAAGCTGCAGTATGACCTCTGGACTTCTGTTGCTTACACTTCTTGATATAAATCCCAGTAATCTATTTGCCTTATTACGTACGCTTAGGCATTGCTGTCTTGGTTTAAGGTTGCTGCTCACCATAACCCCAAAGTCCTTTTCGCAATCTGTATGGCTAAGTTCTAAATCATTTAACTTATAAGTACTAGGGTTATGGGCACTCCCAAGCTTCAGAACCTTGCATTTATCTACATTGAACTGCATCTGCCACTTTTCTGACCAAGAATAGAGTTTGTTTAAATCCTCCTGAAGTTCCATAACATCTACGTTTGAATCAATTATCCTACCTATCTTTGTGTCATCGGCGAATTTGCTCATATCACTAGTAATTCCTTCATCAAGATCATTGATATATATTATAAACAACAACGGGCCCAAGACTGATCCCTGTGGAACGCCACTTGTTACAGATCCCCACTCGGATTTAACCCCATTTATGGACACTCTCTGCTTCCTGTCAGTGAGCCATGACTCGATCCACGAGAGCACTTTTCCCCCAATGCCATGAGCTGCCACTTTCTTTAACAGTCTATGGTGTGGAACTCTGTCAAAAGCCTTACTAAAATCTAAGTAAATAATTTCAAATTCTTCATCGTGGTCATCAGCCTCAAAAGCTTTACTGAAGAAAGTTAATAAATTAGTTAGACAAGACCGGCCTCTTGTGAATCCATGCTGAGTATCATTAATCAAGCTATGCTTATCTAGATGGCTTCTTATAATCTCAGCTATAATTGACTCTAGTAATTTGCCTACAATTGAGGTCAGGCTTATTGGGCGGTAATTTGACGGTAACGACTTGTCCCCTGTTTTAAAAAATAGGAATTACATTAGCCATCTTCCACATATCAGACACTACACCTGTTTGAAGAGATAAATTAAAAATATTAGTTAATGATTAAAAATATCATTCCATGAATTGTATGCATTGCAATTCATAGAAAAATGAGTACCCTTTCAGAAAAGACAATCTCTCTTTTCTTTGACTGGTTTCTTATTAACTGGGCTACTCTTAGGAGGTTACTTATTCTTCTTACCTTGTGGAGAATCATTATTTCTGATTCTTGCTACTTGATTTGCACCTATGCAACTCTTTTTAGGAAATGAATTTTGATTATTACTATTGGTATAATTTTTCCCTTTATGAAACTTGACAGATACCTCAGTTGGCTGGTCTGCAACTGCACAATTAATTCTTGTAGACCTAGTCTTATTTCCTCCAGTCCAAAATAACCCTTGTGATATTTGTTTGAGATCCATTCAAGTGTTTTACAGCTTAATTTATTCTGTACCATGGCACTCAATAACCAGTCTGATTCCTTGAGATTATATTTATTACTTAAAGTTTTGAGAGTTTTCTCCAGTTTAACTCTAAACTGCTGTAAACCTTTGTAAGTGTGATCTGGAGATTTTAAATTAACAATGATATTCACTAGTTCCAACCTACTTTGTTCTATATTACCATAAGTGACCTTCAACAAGTCAACTGCTTCCTTGTAAGAGACATCTACATTGGGAAAGGCTTGTATCAGTATGTGATCATCTCCTCTTATCTGTCCTTTGAGGTAAAATAATTTAGTTACACAGGCTAGGTCACTCCTGTCATGCACAGCTGCTTTAAAAATTGACCAAAATTCCTTCCAATTTTCTCCAGGATTAAACACAGGCAAACACAATTCTGGGAGTTTTGGCAAAGACATATTGTATGTTGGAGCAGACTGACCAACTGCCTGGTTTACACATTTTAATTTATTGAAGGCCTGACTTTTACAAGAAAGAATCTTTTCCTCTAATTCATAATACTGATTAATCATGAGATCTACTTCAGTCTCATCTACACAGTTTACTAACAAATCTCCTTCATATTTGTTGTAATATAATTTGTATGAGTCATATCTATTACCTAAAGCATGTAAATACAATTTTAAATCATCAGTATTCACAGTTTCTTGATTCATTAATTCCAAACATTTATTATATGCCTTGGTTACATGACCCTTTCTAGCTTGCAATGACGCTTTCTTTGCTCCATATTCCATATGTTTGTCTTCTATATTAATTTCCTCATTTTCAGCCATGATGCAATGTATTAAATTCAACTTAATAACACTGATTACAACTCACAACACTGACACAACCTATCTTTGAATAAATCCCAGCTACTTGAGCTTAGCAGTTACACGTAAGAAAATTATATAAATTGTAAATGTACATTAATCCAAACCTTTAGCCAGCCTTGGCTTATCAAAATTAATATTATACAAATTAATAAATCCTTGCCAGAATTTGGCATAAAATTAATATTATACACATAATATTAGTTACACTTGGCTTATCAATTACACATACACTGACATAAATCTTGGCCAGAATTATCTTATCAAATTAATATTATACAAATACATTAATATAAATCCTAGCCACTTTAGCTTTGCAAAATTAATATACACATTAATATAATTAGCTACACTTGGCTTATCAATTACACATACAATTATACACATTAATATAATCTTTAGTCACACTTAACTTATCCAAATTAATATTGTAATTATAATCCACTACACATTAAATAAATTTGTGAATTTAACATCCACCTCCTGTCATTTCACATATAATTATTAAGTAATTAACTAATTAATGACTTCACTAATTACATCTGGTTCAAAGGACCAACGGGCAAATTAAATGTGGAAAATTGCCTTTATCTAAATGTATCATTAAATACATAACAGTAAACGAACAAAGATAATTATCATTTATCAGTTAGACAAGTAGGAATTTGGGACACCTAGGTCGCAAAAGATGTCCCCCTTCGATACCTACCACTGTCATATCCACAAGTTGCTCTTGACCCATTAATTATAAATTAAATATACATACACCAGGAATGCTGGCAAATATATAAATTTTGTGGACTGTATATTAAATTAAAAAAATGATTATATATAAACACATTTACATAACAGAAAAAGAATATCTTAATATCACTCACCAATTTGACTGGAGATTAATGTGTCATGTACAGCACAACACCTTTTGCCTACATTTATGAAAAATTTACTGGACAGAATTTAAACATAAATTAGACAGCTTATCTGAGGTTCCTGGAGTTGTCCTGTCCTGTCGACTGATACTCAAGTTATGCAGGATTGCACATCCAACAATTTCGTCTCCTATTTGAGAGGTGTCAACCCAATTTTAACCTCTAGAGCACGAAAAATTCTTCCCATTCACTCTAACGTTCTGTTCAATTCAAACAACAAAAATGGCAACTGTCCTGTCTGCGCAGGCGCACGTTCATTTTCCCATTTTCCATAATATACTTCTTTTAAAAATACACTTTCATTAAATACAATATAGGGCATCTATTTACCTACAAATTACCGTATTTCCGGAAAATATACAGTATTTTCCACAGTAGTAGTGCTGATGGTGGTAGTGGTGCTGATGGTAGTGGTAGCAGTGCTGATGGTGGTAGTGGTGGTAGTAGTGCTGATGCTGGTAGTGGTGGTAGCAGTGCTGATGGTGGTAGTGGTGGTAGTAGTGCTGATGGTGGTAGTTGTGGTAGTAGTGCTGATGGTAGTGTTGGTAGTAGTGCTGATGGTGGTAGTGGTGGTAGCAGTGCTGATGGTAGTGGTGGTAGTAGTGCCGATGGTGGTAGTGGTGGTAGTGCTGATGGTGGTGGTGGTAGTAGTGCTGATGGTGGTAGTGCTGATGGTAGTAGTGGTGGTAGTAGTGCTGATGGTGGTAGTGGTGCTGATGGTGTTAGTGGTGGTAGCAGTGCTGATGGTAGTAGTGCTGATGGTAACAGTGCTGATGGTAGTGGTGGTAGTAGTGCTGATGATGGTAGTGGTGGTAGTAGTGCTGATGTTAGTGCTGATGGTAGTGGTGATAGCAGTGCTGATGGTGGTAGTAGTGCCGATGGTAGTGGTGGTTGTAGTGCTGATGGTGGTAGTGGTGGTAGTAGTGCTGATGGTGGTAGCAGTTCTGTGGTAGTGGTGGTAGCAGTGCTGATGGTGGTAGTGGTGGTAGTAGTGCTGATGGTGGTAGTGGTGGTAGTAGTGCTGATGGTGGTAGTAGTGCTGATGGTAGTAGTGGTGGTAGTAGTGCTGATGGTGGTAGTGGTGATAGTGATGATGGTAGTAGTGCTGATGGTGGTAGTAGTGGTAGTAGTGCTGATGGTAGTGGTGGTGGTAGTGCTGATGTTGGTAGTGGTGGTAGTAGTGCTGATGGTGGTAGCAGTTCAGTGGTAGTGGTGGTAGCAGTGCTGATGGTGGTAGTAGTGCTGATGGTGGTAGCAGTTCTGATGTGGTAGTGGTGGTAGCAGTGCTGATGGTAGTGGTGGTAGTAGTGCTGATGGTGGTAGTGGTGCTGATGGTGGTAGTGATGGTAGTAGTGCTGATGGTGGTAGTGGTGGTAGTAGTGCTGATGGTGGTAGTGGTGGTAGCAGTGCTGATGGTGGTAGTAGTGGTAGTAGTGCTGATGGTAGTGGTGGTGGTAGTGCTGATGGTGGTAGTGGTGGTAATAGTGCTGATGGTAGTGGTGGTAGTAGTGCTGATGGTGGTAGTGGTGGTAGTAGTGCTGTGGTGGTAATGGTGGTAGTGGTGGTAGTGGTGCTGATGGTGGTAGTGGTGGTAGCAGTGCTGATGGTGGTAGTGGTGGTAGTAGTGCTGATGGTGGTAGTGGTAGCAGTGCTGATGGTGGTAGTAGTGCTGATGGGGGTGGTGGTGGTAGCAGTGCTGCTGGTGATGGTGGTGGCAGCAGTGCTGATGGTGGTGGTGGTAGCAGTGCTGATGGTGGTAGTGGTGGTAGTAGTGCTGATGGTAGTGGTGGTAGTAGTGCTGATGGTGGTAGTGGTGGTAGTAGTGCTGATGGTGATGGTAGTAGTGCTCATGGTAGTGGTGGTAGTAGCGCTGATGGTGGTAGTGGTGGTAGCAGTGGTGATGGTGGTAGTGGTGGTAGCAGTGCTGATGGTGGTAGTGGTGGTAGCAGTGCTGATGGTGGTAGTGGTGGTAGTGCTGATGGTGGTAGTGGTGGTAGTAGTGCTGATGGTGGTAGTGGTGGTAGTAGTGCTGATGGTGGTAGTGGTGGTAGTAGTGCTGATGGTGGTAGTGGTGGTAGTAGTGCTGATGGTAGTGGTGGTAGTAGTGCTGGTGGTGGTAGTGCTGATGGTGGTAGTGGTGGTAGTGCTGATGGTGGTGGTAGTGGTGGTGGTAGTGCTGATGTTGGTGGCAGTGCTGATGGTGGTAGTAGTGGTGTTAGCAGTGCTGATTATGATGGTGTTAGCAGTGCTGATGTGGTAGTGGTAGCAGTGCTGATGGTGGTAGTGGTGGCAGTAATGCTGTTGGTGGTAGCAGTTCTGATGTGGTAGTGGTGGTAGCAGTGCTGATGGTGGTAGTGGTGGTAGTAGTGCTGATGGTGGTAGTGGTGGTAGCAGTGCTGATGGTGGTAGTGGTGGTAGCAGTGCTGATGGTGGTAGTGGTGGTAGCAGTGCTGATGGTGGTAGTGGTGGTAGCAGTGCTGATGGTGGTAGTGGTGGTAGCAGTGCTGATGGTAGTGGTGGTAGCAGTGCTGATGGTTGTAGTGGTGGTAGCAGTGCTGATGGTGGTAGTGGTGGTAGTAGTGCTGATGGTGGTAGTGGTGGTAGCAGTGCTGATGGTGGTAGTGGTGGTAGCAGTGCTGATGGTGGTAGTGGTGGTAGCAGTGCTGATGGTGGTAGTGGTGGTAGCAGTGCTGATGGTGGTAGTGGTGGTAGCAGTGCTGATGGTAGTGGTGGTAGCAGTGCTGATGGTTGTAGTGGTGGTAGCAGTGCTGATGGTGGTAGTGGTGGTATCAGGGCTGGTGGTAGTGGTGGTAGCAGTGCTGATGGTTGTAGTGGTGGTAGCAGTGCTGATGGTGGTAGTGGTGGTAGCAGTGCTGATGGTGGTAGTGGTGGTAGCAGTGCTGATGGTGGTAGTGGTGGTAGCAGTGCTGATGGTGGTAGTGGTGGTAGCAGTGCTGATGGTGGTAGTGGTGGTAGCAGTGCTGATGGTAGTGGTGGTAGCAGTGCTGATGGTTGTAGTGGTGGTAGCAGTGCTGATGGTGGTAGTGGTGGTAGTAGTGCTCATGGTAGTGGTGGTAGTAGCGCTGATGGTGGTCGTGGTGGTAGCAGTGGTGATGGTGGTAGTGGTGGTAGCAGTGCTGATGGTGGTAGTGGTGGTAGCAGTGCTGATGGTGGTAGTGGTGGTAGTGCTGATGGTGGTAGTGGTGGTAGTAGTGCTGATGGTGGTAGTGGTGGTAGTAGTGCTGATGGTGGTAGTGGTGGTAGTAGTGCTGATGGTGGTAGTGGTGGTAGTAGTGCTGGTGGTGGTAGTGCTGATGGTGGTAGTGGTGGTAGTGCTGATGGTGGTGGTAGTGGTGGTGGTAGTGCTGATGTTGGTAGCAGTGCTGATGGTGGTAGTAGTGGTGTTAGCAGTGCTGATTATGATGGTGTTAGCAGTGCTGATGTGGTAGTGGTAGCAGTGCTGATGGTGGTAGTGGTGGCAGTAATGCTGTTGGTGGTAGCAGTGCTGATGGTGGTAGTGGTGGTAGTAGTGCTGATGGTGGTAGTGGTGGTAGCAGTGCTGATGGTGGTAGTGGTGGTAGTAGTGCTGTGGTGGTAATGGTGGTAGTGGTGGTAGTGGTGCTGATGGTGGTAGTGGTGGTAGCAGTGCTGATGGTGGTAGTGGTGGTAGTAGTGCTGATGGTGGTAGTGGTAGCAGTGCTGATGGTGGTAGTAGTGCTGATGGGGGTGGTGGTGGTAGCAGTGCTGCTGGTGATGGTGGTGGCAGCAGTGCTGATGGTGGTGGTGGTAGCAGTGCTGATGGTGGTAGTGGTGGTAGTAGTGCTGATGGTAGTGGTGGTAGTAGTGCTGATGGTGGTAGTGGTGGTAGTAGTGCTGATGGTGATGGTAGTAGTGCTCATGGTAGTGGTGGTAGTAGCGCTGATGGTGGTAGTGGTGGTAGCAGTGGTGATGGTGGTAGTGGTGGTAGCAGTGCTGATGGTGGTAGTGGTGGTAGCAGTGCTGATGGTGGTAGTGGTGGTAGTGCTGATGGTGGTAGTGGTGGTAGTAGTGCTGATGGTGGTAGTGGTGGTAGTAGTGCTGATGGTGGTAGTGGTGGTAGTAGTGCTGATGGTGGTAGTGGTGGTAGTAGTGCTGATGGTAGTGGTGGTAGTAGTGCTGGTGGTGGTAGTGCTGATGGTGGTAGTGGTGGTAGTGCTGATGGTGGTGGTAGTGGTGGTGGTAGTGCTGATGTTGGTGGCAGTGCTGATGGTGGTAGTAGTGGTGTTAGCAGTGCTGATTATGATGGTGTTAGCAGTGCTGATGTGGTAGTGGTAGCAGTGCTGATGGTGGTAGTGGTGGCAGTAATGCTGTTGGTGGTAGCAGTTCTGATGTGGTAGTGGTGGTAGCAGTGCTGATGGTGGTAGTGGTGGTAGTAGTGCTGATGGTGGTAGTGGTGGTAGCAGTGCTGATGGTGGTAGTGGTGGTAGCAGTGCTGATGGTGGTAGTGGTGGTAGCAGTGCTGATGGTGGTAGTGGTGGTAGCAGTGCTGATGGTGGTAGTGGTGGTAGCAGTGCTGATGGTAGTGGTGGTAGCAGTGCTGATGGTTGTAGTGGTGGTAGCAGTGCTGATGGTGGTAGTGGTGGTAGTAGTGCTGATGGTGGTAGTGGTGGTAGCAGTGCTGATGGTGGTAGTGGTGGTAGCAGTGCTGATGGTGGTAGTGGTGGTAGCAGTGCTGATGGTGGTAGTGGTGGTAGCAGTGCTGATGGTGGTAGTGGTGGTAGCAGTGCTGATGGTAGTGGTGGTAGCAGTGCTGATGGTTGTAGTGGTGGTAGCAGTGCTGATGGTGGTAGTGGTGGTATCAGGGCTGGTGGTAGTGGTGGTAGCAGTGCTGATGGTTGTAGTGGTGGTAGCAGTGCTGATGGTGGTAGTGGTGGTAGCAGTGCTGATGGTGGTAGTGGTGGTAGCAGTGCTGATGGTGGTAGTGGTGGTAGCAGTGCTGATGGTGGTAGTGGTGGTAGCAGTGCTGATGGTGGTAGTGGTGGTAGCAGTGCTGATGGTAGTGGTGGTAGCAGTGCTGATGGTTGTAGTGGTGGTAGCAGTGCTGATGGTGGTAGTGGTGGTAGTAGTGCTCATGGTAGTGGTGGTAGTAGCGCTGATGGTGGTCGTGGTGGTAGCAGTGGTGATGGTGGTAGTGGTGGTAGCAGTGCTGATGGTGGTAGTGGTGGTAGCAGTGCTGATGGTGGTAGTGGTGGTAGTGCTGATGGTGGTAGTGGTGGTAGTAGTGCTGATGGTGGTAGTGGTGGTAGTAGTGCTGATGGTGGTAGTGGTGGTAGTAGTGCTGATGGTGGTAGTGGTGGTAGTAGTGCTGGTGGTGGTAGTGCTGATGGTGGTAGTGGTGGTAGTGCTGATGGTGGTGGTAGTGGTGGTGGTAGTGCTGATGTTGGTAGCAGTGCTGATGGTGGTAGTAGTGGTGTTAGCAGTGCTGATTATGATGGTGTTAGCAGTGCTGATGTGGTAGTGGTAGCAGTGCTGATGGTGGTAGTGGTGGCAGTAATGCTGTTGGTGGTAGCAGTGCTGATGGTGGTAGTGGTGGTAGTAGTGCTGATGGTGGTAGTGGTGGTAGCAGTGCTGATGGTGGTAGTGGTGGTAGCAGTGCTGATGGTGGTAGTGGTGGTAGCAGTGCTGATGGTGGTAGTGGTGGTAGCAGTGCTGATGGTGGTAGTGGTGGTAGCAGTGCTGATGGTAGTGGTAGCAGTGCTGATGGTTGTAGTGGTGGTAGCAGTGCTGATGGTCGTAGTGGTGGTAGTAGTGCTGATGGTGGTAGTGGTGGTAGCAGTGCTGATGGTGGTAGTGGTGGTAGCAGTGCTGATGGTGGTAGTGGTGGTAGCAGTGCTGATGGTGGTAGTAGTGCTGATGGTGGTAGCAGTTCTGATGTGGTAGTGGTGGTAGCAGTGCTGATGGTAGTGGTGGTAGTAGTGCTGATGGTGGTAGTGGTGCTGATGGTGGTAGTGATGGTAGTAGTGCTGATGGTGGTAGTGGTGGTAGTAGTGCTGATGGTGGTAGTGGTGGTAGCAGTGCTGATGGTGGTAGTAGTGGTAGTGCTGATGGTAGTGGTGGTGGTAGTGCTGATGGTGGTAGTGGTGGTAATAGTGCTGATGGTAGTGGTGGTAGTAGTGCTGATGGTGGTAGTGGTGGTAGTAGTGCTGTGGTGGTAATGGTGGTAGTGGTGGTAGTGGTGCTGATGGTGGTAGTGGTGGTAGCAGTGCTGATGGTGGTAGTGGTGGTAGTAGTGCTGATGGTGGTGGTGGTAGTGGTAGCAGTGCTGATGGTGGTAGTAGTGCTGATGGGGGTGGTGGTGGTAGCAGTGCTGCTGGTGATGGTGGTGGTAGCAGTGCTGATGGTGGTGGTGGTAGCAGTGCTGATGGTGGTAGTGGTGGTAGTAGTGCTGATGGTAGTGGTGGTAGTAGTGCTGATGGTGGTAGTGGTGGTAGTAGTGCTGATGGTGATGGTAGTAGTGCTCATGGTAGTGGTGGTAGTAGCGCTGATGGTGGTAGTGGTGGTAGCAGTGGTGATGGTGGTAGTGGTGGTAGCAGTGCTGATGGTGGTAGTGGTGGTAGCAGTGCTGATGGTGGTAGTGGTGGTAGTGCTGATGGTGGTAGTGGTGGTAGTAGTGCTGATGGTGGTAGTGGTGGTAGTAGTGCTGATGGTGGTAGTGGTGGTAGTAGTGCTGATGGTGGTAGTGGTGGTAGTAGTGCTGATGGTAGTGGTGGTAGTAGTGCTGGTGGTGGTAGTGCTGATGGTGGTAGTGGTGGTAGTGCTGATGGTGGTGGTAGTGGTGGTGGTAGTGCTGATGTTGGTAGCAGTGCTGATGGTGGTAGTAGTGGTGTTAGCAGTGCTGATTATGATGGTGTTAGCAGTGCTGATGTGGTAGTGGTAGCAGTGCTGATGGTGGTAGTGGTGGCAGTAATGCTGTTGGTGGTAGCAGTTCTGATGTGGTAGTGGTGGTAGCAGTGCTGATGGTGGTAGTGGTGGTAGTAGTGCTGATGGTGGTAGTGGTGGTAGCAGTGCTGATGGTGGTAGTGGTGGTAGCAGTGCTGATGGTGGTAGTGGTGGTAGCAGTGCTGATGGTGGTAGTGGTGGTAGCAGTGCTGATGGTAGTGGTGGTAGCAGTGCTGATGGTAGTGGTGGTAGCAGTGCTGATGGTTGTAGTGGTGGTAGCAGTGCTGATGGTGGTAGTGGTGGTATCAGGGCTGGTGATAGTGGTGGTAGCCATCATGATGAAAATGTTGGTGGTGATAATGGCTATTGTTAAGGTGACTGCACTGCTACTGGTGGTAGCAGTGCTGATGGTGGTACTGGTGGTAGCAGTGCTGATGGTGGTAGTAGTGGTAGCAGTGCTGATGGTGGTGGTAGTGGTAACAGTGCTGATGGTAGTGGTGGTAATCATCATGATGAAAATGTTGGTGATGATAATGGCTATTGTTAAGGTGGCTTCACTGATGGAGTTTGTGAGAATGCCCATGGTCATGGTAGCGTTGCTTAAAATTATTGGCAGTAGCCTTAAGAACATAAGAATGGGGGAACACTGCAGCAGGCCTACTGGCCTATACATGACAAGTCTTTCTCAAAAAAAAAAAAGCATTCCCTCCCACATATTGGTCCAACCCCTGCCCAAAGCCACCCAAGATATTCTTTCAGTACCTCTGCTTTGGGGATTAGCGTGGACGGTTACAAAGCCATGGCTTGCTTTTGCAGTGTTTTAAAAATTGAGGTTGGAGAGTTGAAGGAGGAAGTTAGGAGGCTGAAGGTTCACCTCAGTGGGGTTGGGAGCGAGTGTGAGATGGCTATGGTGGAGGGGAATGAGGCTACCAGCAGCGAGGTGCAGTCTGTCTCTCGCTGGGAGGAAGCTGTAGGTGGGGAGGTAGCAACGGCTACCAGCAGTGAGGTGCAGTCCAGCACCTACTACAAGTGGCAAGTGGTTCCCAGTAATGGGAGGAGCATCAAGATAACGAAAGTTAAGAGAGAAGGTTTGAAGGTAGGAAATCGCTTCTCTGTTCTTCAGGATGAGTGTACTTCAGTTTCCAGCGAAGGTAAAGGTACTACTTCCCCTGCAAATATAGGTGAGCACATACTTGTGGTTGTTGACTCCCAGGTAAGATATATGGACCGTGCCTTCTGTAATAAGAATAAGAAGGTAAGAGATAGTGTGCTTCCCAGGAGCTGGTGTTAGTGACATAGTCGACAGGTTGGATAATATCATGTCAGGTAATGGGAATAAGCCTATTATCTGTCTCAGTGCTGGTGGAAATGATATTGGGAAGGGTAGGAGAGAAGAGCTGCTAGATAAGAACAGGTCAGCTATAGATTTAATTAAGTCTAAGGGAGGGGTCCCAGTTATATGTAGCATCTTGCCTAGAAGGGGAGTGGGCAATGAATGGTTGTCTAGGGCAATTGGTGTAAATTGCTGGCTAGACAGGTACTGCAAGGAACTTGCAATCCCATTCATTGACAACTGGGACAACTTTTATGGCAAACATTATATGTATGCAAGGGATGGGGTACATCTTTCTGGGGCAGGGGTGGTAGCTCTTGCAAACTCAATCGCGAGGGGCATTGCTGAAATGCCTAGGATTTTAAACTGATAGAAGATAGAGGTATGGGTGTGTGGTGGGAAACAGTCAGGTTGCAACACTAGGGTTGAAAACAGTAAATGTATAAAAGACATTCATCATGAAGTTATAAATAAAGACAATAGATCATGTTAGCAAACAAAGGGAGACAGCACAGGGCAGCAAGGGACTAGCTCTCTTAAGGTCTATTATACTAATAGCAGGAGTGTAAGAAATAAGATAGATGAGCTAAGATTAATTGCAAGTGCAGGAAACATAGATATCATTGCTATAACAAAGACCTGGCTCAATCTGAAAGATAGAGAGATGCCTTCTGAATGTCACATACATGGCTATAAATTATTCCACACTGACAGGGTCAACAGGAAGGGTGGTGGAGTAGCGATGTACGTCAGGGACAATTTAAAGTGTTGTGTTAGACAAGATATAAAATTAGAAGCGTCAGCCACTGAATCTGTTTGGTTACAGATTCTCGAGGGCCGTGAAAAACTAATTTTGGGTGTGATTTACAGGGCCCCAAATTTTGATAGGGAGTGCGGTAAACTTCTATGGGATGAAATTCGTAAGGCCTCTACATACGAAAATGTTGTGATGATTGGAGATTTCAACTATAGACAGATTGACTGGAGCAATTTGACAGGAAATTTAGAATCAAGTGACTTTCTTGATACGATTCAGGATTGTTTTTTAAAGCAGTTTGTGACAGAGCCAACTAAAGGAAATAACTTGCTTGACTTGGTTCTTGCCAGCAGGGAAACGCTAATTAATAATCTTGAGGCTAATGATGAGCTCGGGGAAAGTGATCACAAATCACTCAGTTTTAATATATCATGGAATTCCCCTAATAATGGCAATCAAGTCTCTGTCCCTGACTTCCGTTTGGCTGATTTCATAGGACTGAAAAATTACTCGTGTGGGCTGAATTGGAATGACCTGACTATAGGTCAGGTAGGTGGTGATGATTGCCGATATGATGTTTTCCAGGGCATAGTTCTAGCTGCTCAGTCAACTTATGTTCCAAATAAAGGAAATCAGATCAAGCAAAAATGATCCTAAATGGATTAACAATAGATTAAAACATCTCATTGGTCTAAAGAGAGGCATAGATAGGCAAATCACAAGAGGAGAGGTGCAATTAAGAAATCAATATATTCAGTTAAAGAGAGAAATAAAAAAGGGAATAAGAAAAGCAAAAAGAGATTATGAGGTTAAAGTTGCTAGAGAATCGAAGACTAACCCAAAAGGATTCTTTCAGGTATACAGAAGTAAGATCAGGGACAAGATAGGCCCACTCAAAAGTTACTCAGGTCAGCTCACAGACAGTGATAAGGAAATGTGTAGAATTTTTAACACATACTTCCTCTGTTTTTACTCAGGAGGATACTAGCGATATTCCAGAAATAATAAATTATGTAGAACAGGACGATAATAAACTGTGCACGATTAGGGTCACAAGTGACATGGTTCTTAGGCAAATTGATAAATTAAAACCTAGCAAATCCCCAGGCCCTGATGAACTGTATGCAAGGGTTCTATAGGAATGTAAAGAGGAGCTTAGCAAACCTCTGGCTAATCTTTTCAACATATCACTACAGACTGGCATGGTGTCAGATAAATGGAAAATGGCAAATGTGATACCTATTTTCAAAGCAGGTGACAGGTCCTTAGCTTCGAACTATAGACCGATAAGCCTAACCTCAATAGTGGGAAAATTTATGGAATCAATAATTGCCGAGGCAGTTCGTAGCCACCTTGAAAAGCACAAATAAATCAACGAATCTCAGCATGGTTTTACAAAGGGGCGTTCCTGCCTTACGAATTTATTAACTTTTTTCACTAAGGTATTTGAGGAGGTAGATCATGGTAATGAATATGATATTGTGTATATGGACTTCAGTAAGGCTTTGACAGGGTCCCACATCAGAGACTATTGAGGAAAATTAAGGCACATGGAATAGGAGGAGAAATTTTTTCCTGAATAGAGGCATGGTTGACAAATAGGCAGCAGAGAGTTTGCATAAATGGGGAGAAATCAGAGTGGGGAAGCGTCACGAGCGGTGTTCCACATGGGTCAGTGTTGGGCCCCCTGTTGTTCACAATCTACATAAACGACATTGATGAGGGCATAAAGAGCGACATAAGCAAGTTTGCCGATGACACCAAAATAGGCCGTCGAATTCATTCTGACGAGGACATTAGAGCACTCCAGGAATATTTGAATAGACTGATGCAGTGGTCGGAGAAGTGGCAGATGCAGTTTAATATAGACAAATGCAAAGTTCTAAATGTTGGACAGGAAAATAACCATGCCACATATAAACTAGATAATGTCGATCTTAATATTACGGATTGCGAAAAAGATTTAGTAGTCCTGGTTAGCAGTAATCTGAAACCAAGACAACAGTGCATAAGTGTCCGCAATATAGCTAACAGAATCCTTGGCTTCATATCAAGAAGCATAAATAATAGGAGTACTCGGGTTGTTCTTCAACTCTATATATCCTTTGTTAGACCTTGTTTAGATTATGCTGCACAGTTTTGGTCACCATATTATAGAATGGATATAAATGCTCTGGAAAGCATACAAAGGAGGATGACAAAGTTGATCCCATGTATCAGAAATCTTCCCTATGAGAATAGACTGCGGTCCCTGAATCTGCACTCTCTAGAAATGCGTAGAATTAGGGGGGATATGATTGAGGTGTATAAATGGAAGACAGGAATAAATAAAGGGGATGTAAATAACGTGCTGAAAATATCTAGCCTAGACAGGACTCGCAGCAATGGTTTTAAGTTGGAAAAAATCAGATTCAGGAAGGATATAGGAAAGCACTGGTTTGGTAATAGAGTTGTGGATGAGTGGAACAAACTCCCGAGTACAGTTATTGAGGCTAAAACGTTGTGTAGTTTTAAAAATAGGTTAGATAAATACACGAGTGGGTGTGGGTGGGTGTGAGTTGGACCTGACTAGCTTGTGCTGCTGGGTCTGATGCAGTGCTCCTTCCTTGAGTGGAGATGACCAGACTGGGTGGTTCATTGGGCTAATCTGGGGGAGGGAGTCATTGGTCTAATCCGTGGGGGGACATGGACCTGCTCCGCATGGGTCAGTAGGCCTGTTGCAGTGTTCCTTCTTTCTTATGTTCTTATATATATATATATATATATATATATATATATATATATATATATATATATATATATATATATATATATATATATATATATATATATATATATATGGTGATGGTCAAGATGACGATGAGTACCACGAAGATTTTATAAATAATTTTACGATCACATCTTAGCTTTATCCGGCTTAAAGAGAGCAAAGACGATTGTTTAAAATTTGTTGTGTTTGTTGCTCTAATCAGCTGTGGTTGGAGGAGGATCAGAAAAGTTTGCCAGGACTGTTATTTTTTTTTTTCATTCAATTATTTGAATGAAAATATTTAAATTATTGCATACACAATATTTCGCTTGCCTTATTCGCCAAGAAGAGCGTTGTTATTTAAGTCAAAAATCGCAAGTTTTACCTATTCGGCACGACATATTGCGCTTGTTATAATAAGGTTAGGTAAGTTTTCTAAGGTTCTTTTGGTATAAAAGTATTACATTTTACATTAACATAAATGAAAAAAAAATATATATCTTTAAACGTATAAGAGAAAATTTTAGAAAGGACTTAATTTTAAATGATTTCTTGCTAATTGACCAATTTTACCTATTCGGCGCCAAGATAGTTCTAGAGGTGGTACCTCCCGCTCTCTCTCTCTCTCTCTCTCTCTCTCTCTCTCTCTATATATATATATATATATATATATATATATATATATATATATATATATATATATATATATATATATATATATATATGTATATATATGTATATGTATGGCGTGCCAAATATGTAAAACTGGTCAATTAGCAAGAACTCACTTAAAATTAAGTCCTTTCTAAAATTTTCTTTTATACGTTTAAATATATATTTTTTCATTGATGTTAATGTAAAAAATTTTTAATTTTGCACCAAAAGAATCTTAGAAAACTTACCTAACCTTATTATAACAAGAGCAATTTATTTTAGCCCAACCCAACTAAATGTATTTTAAATACGTTTACAATAATTTAATACTAAACAAAGACAATCAAATGTATTTTTTTCGTTAGGTTCAGAATGATTTTGGCGAAATTATTGCATACACAAATTTTCAGTTGTCCTATATGGCAAGATGAACGTTGCTATTTAAGCCAAGATCGCAAGTTCTGCCTATTCGGCACGACATATATATATATATATATATATATATATATATATATATATATATATATATATATATATATATATATATATATATTATCACACTGGCCGATTCCCACCATGGCAGGGTGGCCCGAAAAAGAAAAACTTTCACCATCATTCACTCCATCACTGTCTTGCCAGAAGGGTGCTTTACACTACAGTTTTTAAACTACAACATTAACACCAGGGTGTAAAGAATGATGATGCATATTTCTCAGAGTATATAAACCGAGTACGTAAAAAATTATTATAGGGAATATAGTGTTATTTACATTATTGGTCAGGCGAATTGCAACCTTTTCGATCTTACAATCTGATCTTAATTTAATTTTAAATGATCATTAGTACAGTATTTCACAGTTGTTAGAGTATTTCAAGGTACGGAAAACACATAGTGGATGCTGGAGAGTATTTCAGCTATGGCAACCTGTGGAAACTACGATGATAAGGGTGCATGTGACCGTAATATTCATGATTTTTAGAGATGATCATGTCCCTACTGACGGGAAAAGCTGTGCAGTGTGGTGATGAATATGGAGAAATAATGATACTGTTGACGATGATATGAATGATATGAAAATGGTAATAAACTTGATTGTGATGATCATTATAATACTGATTATGATTGTAACAATTGTTACATTAGTGATAAAATGGAGATAATAGCTAGGAAGGTGGTGAAGAAATAAATAACAGTTATTTTTGATTGCACTGGTACTAATAATGATTGTATTGACAGTGATTGAAGGATGGAAGGGGTCTTCCCCAACAAGGAGGGGATGAGGGAGGGATCTTCCACAACAAGGAGGGGTTGAGGGAGGGGACGGATACTTGGGAAGAGGTTCGAGGGGAAGGGACTGCACAGAGAGCTGAGGAAATTGCTGGAGACTGGGGAAGATGTGGACCTAGATGGGAAGCAAGACTGGGGAAGCTGGTGTAGCCTGGGAAGAAAGGAGGATGCTGTGAGTGGAGGAGGTAAAGATATGGGACTGGTATGGATTCGTGTTTCTTGGAAGCCTTGGGAGAGGATGGATGTAGGAGAAGAGACGAAGATGAGGAATGGAGAAGGTGGGAGGGAGGATAGGAGGGGATTGGGAAAGGGATATAGATGGACGTAAGACAGAGGAGCCACCTGCCATTGTTAGAGGCGGCTATTGTTAGCTGGAGACGCTTTTACCCCACTCAAGACAAACAACTTATTCTCCTGATGCATCTTTACCAAACACAGGAAAAGGAAAAGAGAAAGTAAAAAGAATATTATATATGTATGTATATATATATACTATATACACAAACACACGCACACGGTGGCACAATCTGGAGAAATATGTAATGGAGACAGGCTCCATACATAGCTTTACGAAGAGGTACAATAAACCTCATAGAGCAGGAAGAGAGTTGACCTAGTAGCCACCAGCGAAGAGGCGAGGCCAGGAGCTGTGAATCGACCCCTGCAACCACAAATAGGCAAGTACAAATATGAGTGTACACACTTTAAATGTCTTAATAAACCCTTTACCCTACAATAAAAGGTCATTTGTAACTTTTCCAGTGCATAATGTTAGTTGGAATACGTTACGTTACTTTCTTTAAAAATAATCCATCAGAGGAGATCGTGTAATGTGAACTCATCCTTGCATATAATTGTTGCATGCAAAGAGTATGTAATCTTTATACAGAGCATGTTAACACACACACACACACATAGGGGCTGCCTCCCCAACCAGCGAACCATATACTAAGGATCTAACTATTCAATGGGGCCCTATCATCAGATCAGTATCTAGGTTCAGCCAATGAGAAGGTGGTTCTGACAATTGTGAAGGTGACGTGGTTACCACTCACGTTTTCACTCTTGTCATTTCCATTCTAGAGCTGGTTGAAGCACGGTGGTCTGCTTTCTATTGGCTGTCATTGTTGCCTTGATTACTGTGGCTGCACTAAGATCTATTGTTGTATATAGTGTACATCTGTTGTTATACTTGGTGAAGGATAATATAATTCAAAGTTTTTCTGCTGTGTTTATTTTGCTCCCTTTACACCCAGGATAACAGGCCTTTGAGTACCTGTGGTGTAATGATAACGATCATTGAAACAGTAGTAAAAAAAAAACTGTACAGTGGACCCTCGACTAAGGCTATTAATTCGTTCCCGAGAGCTCATCGTTAGTCAGAATAATCGTTAGTCAAGTTAATTTTCCCCATAAGAAATAATGGAAATCAAATTAATCCGTGCAAGACACCCAAAAGTATTGAAAAAAAAATTTAACACATGAAATATTAATTTTAATACACACAAACTGAAGAAGACATGCACAGTTACATGACACTTACCTTTATTGAAGATCTGGTGATGATTGATGGGATGGGAAGAGGGGAGTGTGTTGATGGTCTTAGTGTTTAGAAGGGGAATCCCCTTCCATTATTACTTGAGGTGGCAAGTCCTTTTTCGGGGTTACTTCCCTTCTTCTTTTAATGCCACTAGGACCAGCTTGAGAGTCACTGGACCTCTGTCGCACAACATATCTGCCCATAGAGGCCTGTACCTCCCGTTCCTTTATGACATTCCTAAAGTGTTTCACAACATTGTCAGTGTCACCATTAAACACTTGTTCAGGTTTCAGTCCTTCACTGTCTATGTACTCCTTGAATTCCTGCACATATTTTTCAGCTGCTTTTTGGTCCAAACTGGCAGCCTCACCATGCCTTATCACACTATGTATGCCACTACGATTCTTAAATCTCTCAAACCAACCTTTGCTGGCCTTAAATTCACTCACATCACCACTAGTTGCTGGCATTTTTCTAATTAAATCGTCATGCAACTTCCTAGCCTTTTCACATATGATCGCTTGAGAGATGCTATCTCCTGCTATCTGTTTTTCGTTTATCCACACCAATAACAGTCTCTCAACATCTTCTATCACTTGCGATCTCAGTTTCGAAAACATAGTTGCACCTTTGGCAAGAACAGCTTCCTTGATTGCCGTTTTCTTGGCCACAATAGTAGCGATGGTTGATTGGGGTTTTGTGTACAGCCTGGCCAGCTCGGAGACATGCACTCCACTTTCATACTTAGCAATGATCTCTTTCTTCATATCCATAGTAATTCTCACCCTTTTTGCTGTAGGGTTGGCACTAGAAGCTTTCTTGGGGCCCATGGTGACTTATTTTGCAGGTGCAATCACTAAAAAGGCTGTGATAATATGAAATGTTCCGATTGTATGCTTGGAAGCGACCGCGGTGGCTGGCTGGCTTGTAAACACTGGCCAGAAGTGGACGTGTCTCAGACGGAACGAATAGTGTTGGTCGAGTTTTTTAGCGCTAATCGAGGCAAAATTTTTGCGATAAAATGTATCGCTAGTCAGATTTATCGTTAATCGATGCCATCGCTGGTCGAGGGTCCACTGTATATTGTGTGGATCATACACTGACCGTGATTCGACCCCTTGGAACCACACACGAGTACACATAACATGACACTATCGACAAGTGCCTTTGACAACTGGTAGCTAAACCAACAGGGAATAGGCCAAGTAATGCGTAATGACATTGCTATCTCAGAGAATTAAAGTTAATATGGCAATATCTAAAGAATTATTTTCAGAAAATACTAGAAATACAGCGAGTATTTTCGGTCTTTCTCGAGGCCCTCCTCAGACAATGAAAATCTCTGGTAAATTAATTCAATTCTATACTATAAGAAAAAGTGTTTCTCTTGTCTCGACCGAAATCGCCTCTCTTAATCTTCGCCTTGAGATGCGAAATAAATTCAGCTTGTACGAGGGAATTTCATGTGATTTACATCACAGATGGGCAGCATTTTTGTCACCTGGAGCTGAAGAGTCTCCCATTGGTCGATATTCTTCCTCAGTTACGGCGGGTAAAACTAGACGCAATATTCTAGACAATGTCATACTAACCAACTGAATATGATGAGCATGGCATTCTCGGAGGGAAACTAGAACGATCTTCCAATAAAACGTTCTGACAGTGACACCTTCACTCCCCTCTTCTATAATTCCTTCTTTCCTCTCTCTTTCTCTCTCTCTCTTGCTCACTCGGCCGGCATAAAACTATGCATTATCTCTCTCGACCGTCGACTGAATCTTGACACTTGAAGAATTTCCAGAGAATAATGAGACAATTAGTGGGTGCGCTACACTGCCCCTGGGGAGAAGGAGCGAGAAAGAGGGACACGGAGAAGTGGCATGGAGGGAAGAAAAAGAAGAGCTGGGGTATAGAGGATAAATGAGAGGACGGAGGAGAAAGATAGGTGTCATTATTATTATTATTATTATTATTATTATTATTATTATTATTATTATTATTATTATTATTATTATTACAGAGTTGTATCTTTCCCCCTTCAATTTGAAATATTAAATAGGAATTAGTCAGATAGAGAACGGAGAAATCCATTGGTCTTGAATCATAACTCGTTTCAAAATAATGAAGTTAGAAGATGCCAAGGCAGAGTTGCTTACAGAAAAAAAATATCTTTATGGAAGTCTTGCCGTGTCCTAAATAAAGAAGGATAACAAGTTTTTCATGAATTTAATAACTGACGATACAGATAATGGTGTTTATGTTCTTGTCGCATTATATATATATATATATATATATATATATATATATATATATATATATATATATATATATATATATATATATATATATATATATATATATATACACACTTAACAATTTGCAAATGGGCGAAATTATTTACAAACATTATCTCTGTCAACAGGAAGATTCGAACCTGCAAACTTGGCATCAGAGTACACAACACTTTATCCACAAAGCCAGACTCTGGAATGTGGCTAACACGCGATCCCTTCTTAGTATCACATCCCATATACTGCATGTGCATCAGTATTTCTGGATTTCGTAAGTCGCCCTCAACTGGCTTAGCCACATCACATTTGATATAGGAATCTTGCAATGATATGTATTTGTATGATTAAGAAGTTCAAGGCCAGTGAGCTATTTCAACCTAGCGGGGCTACGAGAAACTTAATGGTGAGTCTTCTATGACCTACCTCCTCGAAGTCAAAGTAAGGTTATCGAAGTTAAGGCTCAATTAAGGATTAGTTTGTATTAAAGTGTGTGCTATCATGACAAGCCGAGGAAAGTCTACGGGATGTCCAGGGGAAAGTTATCGAAGTCACGAAGTTAAACGAGGTCACAGCAGGTTTCATGATTTCTGTCTAGTTTAGCGAGGTCACGGCAAGCTTAATAAACCGGAAGATGGCTTAGTGAACCCTCCAGGCTATCGCTACGGTCAGGGCTCTGCTGGGGCACTTAACGAACCCACTTAACCCTTGAGGACTTCCAAAGCCTCTCCTGTAGGATCGCCTCAACGTGCTATTAGGATCTCGCAGCCCCATCCTACAGATCTCACGGTTCCTGGAGGCGATTCCAGGCCAAGGGGGATTAGGAATCGTATAATGTACGGGAGGAGGAGCAGCAGGCTGAGGGGTAAGGGGCTAGTGGAGAGACGATTATCTGGGTGTAATCCGGGTAACAGCGAGACGATGGACCATTGGAGGTATTATCGGATGTGTGTTGTCAGGAACATTTGTTGTGAGTGGTGAGGCGTTGTAGATGTTGCGAGTGTTGTTGCTGTAGGGGTTATTGTTGATGTTGATATTGTGAGTGTTGTTAGTGTAGGGGGGGTTGTTGCTGTTATTGGGAATGTTGTTAGTGTTATGGAGTGTGTGAGGGTTGTTGGAATAATGTTATTGTTGTGGGTGCTGCTATTGAAAGGTCTTGTAGGTACAGGAGTTATTGTAAGTGTTGTGGTTATTGTGGGTAGTGTGGATATTGTGGGTGTTGGGGTTATTGTAGGTGTTGTGGGTATTGTGGAGGTTGGGGTTATTGTGGGTATTGAGGGTATTTTGGTGCTGCAACTATCGTATATGGTGCAGTTATTCTGGGTGGTAGGCATCCTCTCTTCTATATGCGGGTTATTTGTCTTTTTGGTAGGCATGTTCTGGGTTTGTCAGACTGTTATAGTTTGTTATGGTTAAAGGATTTTAAGGGACTCTTGTGAAACTGCAAGGATATTGTGGTTGTTAGTGTTACAGCGGTTATTCAAGAGCTTAAATGATTGTGTTTGATTTGTTGCTGGTGTTGTTCAGGTGGTGGCTAGTGTTGATCTAGTCATTATTGTTGCTGTTAGTGTTATTGTAGTTGCCGATGACTCTCGAGATCGAAATGACACGATTGCAGACAAACCATACCTCGGGTGGATATTGAATTCGTGGCGAGTGAGGCGTAAAACTTCAGACCAGCGCATGAGTCACTGGGCCAGCTGGCTACAATAAGATTCACCCAATTAGGTATATTTATACACCACGGAGAGGTTAGTACAGACCCCACTGTGACCACAAATGCAAGGTGATACTTCAGTCTCATAGTAGCCAACTGGCCCAGTGGCTCACGCGCTGGCCAGCAGTTTTACGACTCACTCGCCACAAGTTCAATCCCCGCCCGTGGTATGGTTTGTAGGTGCTGATATTGTGAGGGAAGTGATATCTGAACTGCTGTTGTTGTTGACGGTGTTGTTGTTCTCTGATATTGTTGGGGTGGAAGTGTTGGTGTTTTTGGCTGTTGTCATTGTTTTTGCTGCTGGTGTTGTTGTTGGTCGTTATCCACTTATCTCTGTCCCCACACTACTGTACGTTCCCTGAACCTACTTATTTACCCTTTATCCCAGTGAGTGTAGGTCCTGCATTTTTCATCCTCCCCTTATCCATCTTTCCTCAAGTACCTTTTTCTCTCCCACCTTCCTTCCTCTTTCCCATTCTCCCTCCCCCTGATTCTCTATCTCCCTCCCCCTACAGCTATGAAAGCTCCTGCCCCTACACTATGAAAGCAAAAGACTCGGCAGTAGATGCAACATTCCCCCAATGAAAAGTAGGGGCACCACGAGTACACTGAGAGACAACACAATAAGTGTCCGGGACCCAAGACTGTTCAACTGCCTCTCAGCCACAGGTCTATACCTGTGGCTGTCTTCAAGAAGGCAATGAACAGGCACCTAAAGTCAGCACCTGACCAGCAGGGCTGTGGTTCGTTCGTCAGTTTGCGTGCGGCTAGCAGTAACAGCCGCAGCAGTAACAACCTTGAAACCCCCCTCCGGGTATACTCCAGATATACCTCACTTCCCACTACCCACCTTCTGTGTCACTATCGTATCGCCACATTCCTCCACTCCATTTCCTCCTCCGCCACTCTCCTTCCCACTCTTCCTAAACTCCTTCCTTTCCTTTCCATATTTATTGCTTACCTATCCATTCTTGATTCCTGGTTGGTAGTTTCCCCTCCCTCTCCTCCTTCCTCCCTCCGTCTCTATGACGCCACTAATGAGCCTTAAGCATCAACACACCCTAGACACCCAAATGGAATTTACATTCATTAAACACCCTTACCCATTAATGGCTGAGGAGTCGCATAATGGAGCTAATTATTTTGTACCGGATAGAGGGAGCAATGTAACCTCTGTCTGCTGACTAGTGGACAACTACGGGGCGGAGGAAAGGAGGGGGAGGGGAGGCGGAAGAGGGAGAGGGATGGGGGTTGGTAGGAGGCTACGCGGGGGACGGATGGTACAGTTTGGATATCACTTTCCTGGTATTGTGTATTAGCTGGTGTTACCAAGTAAGGCAGTGTTGAGCCCTCGCTGGTGTTGCCAAGTAAGGCAGTGTTGAGCCCTCGCTAGTGTTGCTAAGGCAGTGTTGAGCCCTCGCTGGTGTTGTCAAGTGAGTCAGTGTTGAGCCCCCGCTGGTGTTGCCAAGTAAGGCAATGTTGAGCCCTGGCTAGTGTTGCTAAGGCAGTGTTGAGCCCTCGCTGGTGTTGTCAAGTAAGGCAGTGTTGCGCCCTGGCTAGTGTTGCTAAGGTAGTGTTGAGCCCCCGCTGGTGTTGCCAAGTAAGGCAATGTTGAGCCCTCGCTAGTGTTGCTAAGGCAGTGTTGAGCCCTCGCTGGTGTTGTCAAGTAAGTCGTTGTTGAGCCCTCGCTAGTGTTGTCAAGTAAGTCAGTGTTGAGCCCTCGCTGGTGTTGTCAAGTAAGTCGTTGTTGAGCCCTCGCTAGTATTGCCAAGTAAGGCAGTGTAGAGCCCTCGCTGGTGTTACTTAACTTCCAGTAAAGCTTGACTTGCAGTACCATGTCGGACATCATGGGTTGAGAATAATGAGACACAACAATCTCATAGTACAGAGTGGTTGGTCCCATCACGCTAAGTCTGATTTTGTCATTAACATGACAAGTACTGAGCTGATCCGGGACGAACAGTGTTAGAATATGGGTTAAGTTTCGCGCCCTACTAGTAGGGGCACTTGTTGACCTTGCTAAGCCCTTTTGCAATTTGGAAGAACGATGTGATATATCGCCGGGAACGTTCACTATTTACAGTGAAATAGTGTATGAAGTTACGTTCAAACCTGTGGAACCAAAATGTTCTCAACGATTGAAGTCGTACCCTGAACTAAGGAAGGAGCTTAGACTTCACCTTGCGAAAGCAGACAGAGAGAATGTGGTGGTAGTTATGCGAAAGTGGGGGATTATAGTGGGGAAATGACTGTGTTATTAGAAAACAGAGAAAGCTACGTTACCCTAGTTAAGAACTTTCGTTAGGTTCAGAATGACTTGCGAAATTATTGCATACACAAATTTTCGCTTGCCCCATTCGTCAAGAAGTGCGTTGCTGTTAAAGCCAAAATCACAAGTCTTACGTATTCGGCACGACACACACACACACACACACACACACACACACACACACACACACACACACACACACACACACACACACACACACACACACACACACACACACGAGATAGAAGGGACTCCAGAAAGACAGAGAGCTGGGGTACACCAAGTGTTGGACACATTACATACAACCGAGAAAGAAGTGAAGAGGCTGCTAAGCGAGCTGGACACCTCAAAGGCGATGGGGCCGGATAACATCCCTCCATGGGTCCTGAGAGAGGGAGCAGAGGCGCTATGTGTACCCCAAACAATATTCAACACATCTATCTAAACAGGGAGATTACCTGAGGTATGGAAGACAGCAAATGTAGTCTCAGTTTTTAAAAAAAGGAGACAGACACGAAGCACCAAACTATAGACCAGTGTCACTGACATGTATAGTATGCAAAGTTATGGAGAAGATTATCAGGAGAAGAGTGGTGGAATACCTAGAAAGAAATGAGCTTAACAACAGCCAAGACGGTTTCAGGGACGGGAAATCCTGTGTCACAAACTTACTGGAGTTCTGTGAAAGGGTGACAGCAGTACGACGAGAGAGAGAGGGGTGGGTAGGTTGCATTTTCTTGGATTGTAAGAAGGCGTTTGACACAGTTCCACACAAAAAGAATAGTGCAAAAACTAGAGGACCAGGCAGGGATAACAGGGAAGGCTCTACAATGGATCAGGGAATACCTGTCAAGAAAACAGCAGCGAGTCATGATACGAGGTGAGGTGTCGGAGTGGGCGCCTGTGACGAGTGGGTTTCCACAGGGGTCAGTCTAGGACTGGTGCTGTTTCTGGTATTCGTGAAGGACATGCCGGAAGGAATAGGCTCCGAAGTGTCCCTGTTTGCAGATGATGTGAAGTTGATGAGAAGGATTCAATCGGACAAAGACCAGGCAGAACTACAAAGGGATCTCGGCAGGCTGCAGGCCTGGTCCAGCAATTGGCTCCTGGAGTTCAACCCCACCAAGTGCAAAGTCATGAAGATTAGGGAAGGGCAAAGAAGATCGCAGACGGAGTACAGTCTAGGGGGGGTCAGAGACTACAAACCTCACTCAAGGAAAAAGGTCTTGGGGTGAGTATAACACCAGACACATCTCCTGAGGCGCACATCAACCAAATAACTGATGCACAAATGGGCGCCTAGCAAACCTAAGAACAGCATTCCGCCATCTTAATAAGGAATCTTTCAGGACTCTGTACGCTGTGTACGTTAGGCCCATATTGGAGTATGCGGCACCAGTTTGGAACCCACACCTAGCCAAGCACGTAAAGAAACTACAGAAAGTGCAAAGGTTTGCAACAAGACTAGTCCCAGAGCTAAGGGGTATGTCCTACGAGGAGAGGTCGCAGAAAATCGCCCTTACAACACTGGAGGACAGGAGAGATAGGGGGGATATGATAACGACATATAAAATACTGAGAGGAATTTACAAGGTGGATAGAGACAGAATGTTGCAGAGATGGGACACAGCAACAAGGGGACACAGTTGGAAGTTGAAGACACAGATGAATCACAGGGATGTTAGGAAGTATTTCTTCAGTCACAAAGTTGTCAGGAAGTGGAATAGTTTGGGAAGCGATGTAGTGGAGGCAGGATCCATACATAGCTTTACGCTCATGGTTCAGGGATAGTAACCCAGTAGCGGCCAGTGAAGACGCGGGGCCAGGAGCTATGAATCGACCCCTGCAACCACAACTAGGTAAGTACAACTCGGTGAGCACACACACACACACACACACACACACACACACACACACACACACACACACATACACACTAACACACACACACAAGCTCAATCGGCTGTTTTATCTAGTAAAATTATTTTTAATATATTTTTATTTAAAAAGGGTACAAAATTAAAAATGGAAATTTAGCCAAAAAATATCCTTTATGACGTTACACACACACACGAAAACACATTGAATATCACCATTCAGTCTCTCTCAGTCCGCCCCATTGTAAGGTATACTCAAACATATTTTATTAAAACCAAATATTTTGAAAAATTCTGTGGTCATGTCAGGTTTGATCCTGTGGGTAAAAAAAATAGTATATTTGTGCTATAGGAAAAATTTATGAAGGTAACGAAAACAGACAACATGGAATAATATGTCAAATTATTTTACTATTACATGACGAAGTAATCAAAGAAGATAAATTTGAATATAAATCAAAACTAAAACAATTTTTATATATTAGTATTTAACTAAAAATCTGATCGAGGAATTATATAAACATTTAATTCACATTTTCATCTGAAATTGAGAAGAAGAATTATAATATTTAATTCAAATACTAATCGAAACCGGAACAGAATTATGTACATAATTGATGGTAATAAAAGCGAGGCAGAACACACAGCAAAACGCTATCCTTCCCCGTAATTTATACACAGTCCTCATCATTGAGATAATAAGCTTTTCCGTCAACAATTTTGGGTCGCAGATTAAAAATATTAATTAACTGAGCTTCCATTATAGCATGTCGCTGTGAGTAGTATTAAAACATCAGGTTCTCTCTCTCTCTCTCTCTCTCTTTCTATATATATATATATATATATATATATATATATATATATATATATATATATATATATATATAACGTGCGTGTGTATCTGGGTGTGTGTGTGTCTGGATATGTGTGTGTGTTTGTGCGTGTCTGTGCACAACCGTGCACTCAGATTTCCGCAACAGTTAGGTGACGAACTCGTCAAAGATAGCAAGGACCCCAGAGTAGCCAGTTTCCTTGTCCAGAGACTCGGTGATGCATACCATAGGGCAGGAACCTACACCATTCTGAAGACACGACCCTCCACCGTAGGCTCTGTGATATATATATTGTTCTCTTTTCCCAATGTATATTTAGAAGAGAGAGAGAGAGAGAGAGAGACAGACAGACAGACAAAAAGAGAGAGATACAGAGACAGACGGACAGAGAGAGACCAGGGGAAACTATATTACAATATACGTGAATTCTCTTCATATATATTGGAGAGAGAATACCAACATTGCAGTTTCTCCTGTTGTTGCTTCTCTTACCTCGCAGGCGGCCGTCGACCATCACCACAGCTATACTTAAGTGTTACTGCTTGTAAAAATATCATCTTACTCGTACTGTCTTGTGAGATGTTATATCTCATACTTGGGAGAAGTCTTGAGGAAGGGCATTTTAATCATTCACTGACTAGGTTTTTTAATTGTACTTATGCCTAATTACGTTAATTCAAGAGCCAATGATTTTTTGGAAAAGTCTACGGTAATACCCCTCCATGTTTAACTAACTTTTTAATATTTAAAATACACTTTTTTTTTTTTTTTTTTGAGAAAACGAATGGAACTTCAGTCACACTTTTTATGATGTGTATTGTCTTGCATAAAAAGTATTATATATAAAATCATAAAATAATTAAATATTTTTTCAATGAATTTCTGTGAATTTCGAATATTTTGAATAAGACATCCGTTACTAATAATTGTTTTTTTTTAATAATATTAAGAATAACTAACAATAATATTAATGATATAATAATATAAACTTTACCTACTATTCACACTGCCTGAAAAAAGCCAACTGTAGTTAATTTACCATATATAAAAACAATTATTCTACATCCTGGTCTGGAAACCTTTTTGCTTTTTCCTCACAATTTTTTAAAGGGGGAGATTGGCAGAGAGCATGCATAGTTCCTTTGTATAAAGGCAAAGGGAACAAAAGAGAGTGTAAAAATTATAGGGGGATAAGTCTGTTGAGTATACCTGGCAAAGTGTATGGTAGAGTTATTATTGAAAGAATTAAGAGTAAGACGGAGAATAGGATAGCAGATGAACATGGAGGCTTTAGGAAAGGTAGGGGGTGTGTGGACCAGGTGTTTACAGTGAAACATATAAGTGAACAGTATTTAGATAAGGCTAAAGAAGTCTTTGTGGCATTTATGGATTTGGAAAAGGCGTATGACAGGGTGGATAGGGGGGCAATGTGGCAGATGTTGCAGGTGTATGGTATAGGAGGTAGGTTACTGAAAGCAGTGAAGAGTTTTTACGAGGATAGTGAGGCTCAAGTTAGAGTATGTAGGGAAGAGGGAAATTATTTCCCAGTAAAAGTAGGCCTTAGACAAGGATGTGTGATGTCACTGTGGTTGTTTAATATATTTATAGATGGGGTTGTAAGAGAAGTAAATGTGAGGGTCTTGGCAAGAGGCGTGGAGTTAAAAGATAAAGAATCACACATAGTGTGGGGAGTTGTCACAGTTGCTCTTTGCTGATGACACTGTGCTCTTGGGAGATTCTGAAGAGAAGTTGCAGAGGTTGGTGGATGAATTTGATAGGGTATGCAAAAGAAGAAAATTAAAAGTGAATACAGGAAAGAGTAAGGTTATGAGGATAACAAAAAGATTAGGTGATGAAATAGTGGATATCAGATTGGAAGGAGAGAGTATGGAGGAGGTTAATGTATTCAGATATTTGGGAGTGAACGTGTCAGCGGATGGGTCTATGAAAGATGAGGTGAATCATATAATTGATGAGGGGAAAAGGGTGAGTGGTGCACTTAGGAGTCTGTGGAGACAAAGAACTTTGTCCTTGGAGGCAAAGAGGGGAATGTATGAGAGTATAGTTTTATCAACGCTCTTATATGGGTGTGAAGCATGGGTGATGAATGTTGCAGCGAGGAGAAGGCTGGAGGCAGTGGAGATGTCATGTCTGAGGGCAATGTGTGGTGTGAATATAATGCAGAGAATTCGTAGTTTGGAAGTTAGGAGGAGGTGCGGGATTACCAAAACTGTTGTTCAGAGGGCTGAGGAAGGGTTGTTGAGGTGGTTCGGACATGTAGAGAAAATGGAGCGAAACAGAATGACTTCAAGAGTGTATCAATCTGTAGTGAAAGGAAGGCGGGGTAGGGGTCGGCCTAGGAAAGGTTGGAGGGAGGGGGTAAAGGAGGTTTTGTGTGCTAGGGGCTTGGACTTCCAGCAGGCATGCGTGAGCGTGTTTGATAGGAGTGAATGGAGACAAATGGTTTTTAATACTTGACGTGCTGTTGGAGTGTGAGCAAAGTACGATTTATGAAGGGGTTCAGGGAAACCGGCAGGCCGGACTTGAGTCCTGGAGATGGGAAGTACAATGCCTGCGCTCTGAAGGAGGGGTGTTAATGTTGCAGTTTAAAAACTGTAGTGTAAAGCACGCCTCTGGCAAGACAGTGATGGAGTGAATGATGGTGAAAGTTTTTCTTTTTCGGGCCACCCTGCCTTGGTGGGAATCGGCCAGTGTGATAATAATAATAATAAAAAATATACCAGATAACTGTGTGAAAGATTATGGTGTTAGAAACTGTGATTGAGAGTTCTTTATTGTGCCAAGCTTTTCCAGGCTTCTCTGAAGGTGTCTTGTAGCAAGTCATTAGAGCTTCTCTGTAGGTATTTTGCAGTAAGCTAAAGCAAGAACTTCTGTGAAGGTGTCTTGTAGCGAGCCAGATCAAGTTCTTAAAGTTTTTATAAATCTGTGTTTAAAAAAATCCTTGTAGATTAATCTTTATGAAGTCTTGACACTCGATCAAGCATACAGCTCAAATCTGTGCTACACATTTCCAAATTTATATGTAAATTACCTTTCTTTATACCCGCTTGTCTTCTTCTTGCACCGTTCAAGTTGCTAGTTTGCAAAGTGTCCTTTTAGTGTGTCTGACTATATTATTATTATTATTCTAACATATGACACTTGAGAATCAAATACATGCGTATTTTTAGTTGTACTTTATGTCTAATATTACTTACCTCATTTCCTGACGAATTATCTCTCTCTCTCTCTCTCTGTGTATCTCTGTCTGTCTGTCTGTCTCTCTCTCTCTCTCTCTCTCTCTCTCTCTCTCTCTCTCTCTCTCTCTCTCTCTCTCTCTCCCTCTCTCACTGCAGCTCGCACACGGTCTTCCTTTACATTCTCCTCCTCGTTGCAGTATCTCTGAATGACTAAATTTTTCTCCTATTTTCTCCTTATCCGTAATTTTCCAGAGTCACACCTAATAACATTTCTTGAGCCTCATCCTTCCTCACTCTTCATATTTATTTTACTGTTCGATAACTTCCTTTCTTTGTTTTATAATTTCTTTGCTTCATGTTCTATCTGCTTCATAATTTCTCTGCTTCATACTCATTGTTTCATGTCCTTTGTTTCATTATCTTTCTCTGTCTTATTTTCAGATTCTGTGTTTCATTTTCTTATGCTAGTCATTCTGATTAATCATTATCAATTTTAAGATTTTTAACCATAACATTCCTACCAAGTATTGCAAAGTTAAGAGATTTCTCTAACCTCAGTTTACCTCAGTTACTAGTGCCACATAATGGAGAGGTTCATCCAGTAACTGGTCTTGCTTAACTCATTCTGGTCTCAGTGACGCTGGTCTGTGGTTGCTAACCGCCGTCTGACAGGCCCTGGTCTGAGTGACATTGGTCTGTAGTTGCTAGCCACGGCTTGGTTCTCACTAGTCTGTTGTTGATAGCCACTGTCTGGCTCAACTTGGCCTGAGTTACACTGGTCTGCAGTTGCTAGCCACGGCGTGGTTCTCACTGGTCTGTAGTTGCTAGCCACGGCGTGGTTCTCACTGGTCTGTTGTTGATAGCCACTGTCTGGCTCAACCTGGCCTGAGTTACACTGGTCTGCAGTTGCTAGCCACGGCGTGGTTCTCACTGGTCTGTAGTTGCTAGCCACGGCGTGGTTCTCACTGGTCTGTAGTTGCTAGCCACGGCGTGGTTCTCACTGGTCTGCAGTTGCTAGCCACGGCGAGGTTCTCACTGGTCTGCAGTTGCTAGCCACGGCGTGGTCTCACTGGTCTGTAGTTGCTAGCCACTACCTACCTCTCCTGTTATTGAATTACAGACTACATTAACCTGCTTCCACAAAGAGCACTATTCACACAGTGCTGGGCAGGGTTGGTACAGGGAAGGGAGAAGTGAATAACATGCGATTCTGAAGTTTATATTGTGTGAACGTTTCGATCTGCTCTGAACTTTACTAAGCCAGTTTTTAAAGCTTTAAACAGAGCAAGGCTTTGTTGAAATAAAAGTTTGTTTTGCATCGAGTGTCTTTTCTTGACTATTGATAACGAGAGATGAATTCATTCTCACTCTCTCTCTGTTCTTGCTCTGAGGTTTAGTCAATTTTACTTCATCCACGTTCAGTTCGTTTTCTTCACTTCCCCCTTTTTATAAACTCTCCCCTCTCTCTTCATCTGCCTCCTTTTCTCTCACTTTACCTCTCTCTCTTTCCCTCACTGCTCTCTCCCCCCAGCTTGACCCAGCAGGATCTGTAAGTGTTGAGAACTAGCAGATGTGTCTGGTGGTAGACAAGGAAGCGGTGGTGGTGGTATTGATGCTTGTAGTGGTGGTGGTAGTAGTGATGTTTGTGGTGGTAGTAGTGATGTTTGTGGTGGTAGTAGTGATGTTTGTGGTGGTAGTAGTGATGTTTGTGGTGGTAGTAGTGATGTTTGTGGTGGTAGTAGTGATGTTTGTGGTGGTAGTAGTGATGTTTGTGGTGGTAGTATTGATGTTTGTGGTGGTAGTATTGATGCTTGTGGTGATAGTGGTAGTATTGATGCTTGTGATGGTGGTGGTAGTATTGATGCTTGTGGTGGTAGTATTGATGCTTGTGGTGGTAGTATTAATGCTTGTGGTGATGGTGGTAGTGGTAGTATTGATGCTTGTGATAATGGTGGTGGTGGTAGTATTGATGCTTGTGGTGGTAGTATTAATGCTTGTGGTAATGGTTGTAGTGGTAGTATCAATGCTTGTGATGGTGGTGGTGGTGGTAGTATTGATGCTTGTGGTGGTGGTGGTAGTATTGATGCTTGTGGTGGTGGTGGTAGTATTGATGCTTGTGGTGGTGATATTGATGCATGTGGTGATGGTGGTGGTGCTGGTGGTAGTATTGTTGCTTGTGGTGGTAGGTAGTGCTGGTGGTACTGATGGTAGTATTGATGGTGATGGTGATAGTATTTATGCTTGTGGTGATGGTGGTGGTTGTACTGATGCTTGTGGTGATGGTACTGGTGGTTGCAGTATAGGTGGTGGTGGTGGTGGTAGTAATGGGGTAGTAGTAGTCATGGTGGTGGTGGTGGTAATATTAATGGTGGTGGTAGTATTGATGGCTATAGGGAAGGGAGTATTAGTATTGACAGCTGTAGCGAAGGCAGTTGTAATATTGATGGCGGTGGAATTATTGATGCTGATTGTTATGGTGGTGGTAGTATTATTGGTTGTGGTGATGGTAATAGTGAAGATGGTGGTAGCACTGATGATAGTAGTGAAGGTGGTGGTAGTATTTATGGTGGTGGTGATAGCACTGGTATTGATGGTGATGGTGGTGGAAGAATGAATATAGGTTGAAACATATGTGGTATTATTGATGGCCACTTTACCACAGTGGTGGCATATTGGTCTATGACGTCAAGAGTTCACCTACCTTCCCGAAACACTACCTTCAAAACTCGGTTTCGAATCTCCACTAGTCGCAATATAAATGTATTTATATAATCGCACCGAAGCGAGAAGGAAGAAAGCCAGACTATATTCGCTAGTAGGGAAGGGGAAAGAAGGGAGTGGTAATAGTAGTAGTGACTGGAAGCATCAGTAGTAGAAGAAGAAATGGGGGTAATCGATATGAATAAGATGAGCCCTATACGAGACGTATTGGTCTACGACCATAAGGACAGAAATCTTGCAGAATAAAACCCGAATAGGACAGAACCCACCATGCCAGAAGACAGGAAAGACAATGAAAATGCGGGAAATGTGGAGAGGTGAGAAGAGGAGGAGGCAGAGGTCAGGTCAAATCACGAGTGTTTTAAAGTTTACAGCACTGACAACGTGATGAGTGAGGCAGGCATTAACACAAAGACAGGACTCAGACTCATGTTAGGAATGCAAACCACCGCAGAGGTAGATATTATGTCTGGTTTGTTTTTAATATGGCGTCCCTAGGAGGTCTAATAAAAATGACAATTACTCCATCAGTCGCCAGTAATCACCAGTCACTACTAAGTCACCTAAAACTATATTGTTCCCAGTGAACACACAGTTTCTCCATTTTAATTACTTGGTGACAAAGTATGCGGTGAATGTTGAGTCGCCAATGCGCCGTATGACCCTTGTGGGTCTAGCGTTTCGATTGTATCCGTCTGTGACAGATGCTTCGACGTGATGACATCTGTGGAGAGAGAAACCGAAAAAGTGAGAAAGAAACGGAAAGGTAGTAGGGGAAAATAGATGAATAGAAGGAAAGGAAGGGAAGAGGAAGGGCATCAGGTCCCCACGCCATCCATTTAAGAAGAAGAATAGACGACGCAGTTCCCAGGAAAAAGACCTATTGGGAGTAACTGTAAATTTGCATACCCGAGCAGCCGGCCAGGCGAGAAGTGTGGAGTTCGCATTGTTTCCAGCTGAGGACCCCCCGCCAAGCCACAGTATGGAGGCCCACTCCAGGCCACAGTATCGGGTCCCAGCCAAGATACAGCATGGGGCTCCCGCCAAGTCATAATATGGGAGCCCCCGCCAAGCCACGATATGGAGGGCCCTCCAGATCACATAATGAAATCCACATCAGGTCATATTATGGGGCCCCTGCCAAGCTACAGCATGAGGCCCCCGCCAGACCACAGTAAAGGGACCCAGCCAGGCATTAGTGTAGGGCCGCTGCCAGGCAACAGTATGGAAGCTATAGACTCTGCTGTTGACCCACGTCATTCTCAACTAATAAACAATGATGGTAGAATTACAGACAAAAACGTTAGGTAAATTGACACAGATGCAACTAATGTAACATTTCGTTGTGTCATATTAGCTGTATCTGTGATCTTTTACCTACGAAACATCAACCACACTTTCACTACTAATTCCTCCTGACTTCTCTTACGAATTCACCATCGGGAAACAAATTGTTGCGACATCACCGTCAAGATGTGGAAATATATACTTATGTATAATTCAGAGCATTAATTAGAGAAAAAATTTGGCCACGAACACATACACCTATACATAGGTGGATTTTTTCCCTGATTCCAAACATCAAGAGAAACAAGTGGCTATTGTAAGGGGTTGGTAGCAGTGAACGACAACTATAGTCAGTCAGGGCTAAATTGAAAGTGACTTGTAATTGATCATATGCTTGGGCAGTTATCTGCTATCATCGTCAAAGGTGCAGCTCCCGTGTTATTAAAATCGCGTGTAAAGCCTTTCTTCTTAATTCAGATAACAGCTGGACTACAGACTGCAGAGGAATTTGGAAAAAATGGAAGAAAACTTACAATGTATATATATATATATATATATATATATATATATATATATATATATATATATATATATATATATATATATAATGTCGTGCCGAATAGGCAGAACTTGCGATCTTGGCTTAAATAGCAACGCTCATCTTGCCATATAGGACAAGCGAAAATTTGCGTATGCAATAATTTCGCCAAAATCATTCTGAACCTAACGAAAAAAATATATTTCACAAATCTAAAATATATTTAGTTGGGTTATGCTAAAATAAATTGTTCTTGTTATAATAAGGTTAGGTAAGTTTTCTAAGATTCTTTTGGAGCAAAATTAAATTTTTTTTCATTAACATTAATGAAAAAAATATATCTTTAAACGTATAAAAGAAAATTTTAAAAAGGACTTGATTTTAAATGAGTTCTTGCTAATTGACCAGTTTTACATATTGGGCACGACATTATATTATATATATATATATAATATAGGGAGGTACCACCTCTAGAACTGTCCTAGGGACCCTCATCCTCAGAGAAAAGAATAAACTTGCTTCAGGGAAACCTCAAGGTTCTCCCTGAAGCTGTTTGAGAATTTTCTCCTACCACCCCCTATATTTCAAGTATGTTTTATTTAAAAACAAAATACATTGGCCAAACATTCACAAAAATACAACAGAAAGTAAAACATAGGTAACTCAGAGCTACATCTCGAATACTTCGTCCAGCTCCCCTGTGGTGGGCCGCGTGCCCAGAATGCTGCAGGCATTTCCTCTCTGGATCGCAACACTGAGTCTCTGAAAGAGGAAGCTGGTCGCCCTGTGGTCCTTGGTTTCTATGATGAGCTTTACACCCAGCTCTTTGAGGAACTTTAGAGCACACTTGCCTCATGCTCCAGGGGTCTCCGACCCTATTGGAATGAAGTTATAGCAAGGGGGAAGGTATTCATATTTTCGGATCTTCTGGGTCTCCCTGTGGCTGGCAGCTCCACCCCCTTCCACTACGGAGTATGGCAAGTAGGTGTCTTCCAATGTGGCAGCACAGGTGTAGTCCCAGGCAATCTGCTTTCCATCCTTCCAGGGTAGCATAGTGGCTCCATCAGGACGCTTTTGACTTCCATCAGACCTCTGTACTTGGGGTTCCCGTTGAGCTAGGCAACGGGCTGTGGCGAGGCTTCTCTTTATTATTAATTATTTATATAGATACAAACGTAGAGAGAAAGAGAGACAGAGACAGACAGACACACACACAGAAAGAGACAGAAACACACATTAACACGAGTGTATTTATCTGCCAAATATACGAGCAGTCCATTTAGTAAGGGACGACTTATCATATTTAATTAAATTATTAATTCTAGTTGAAATGGAAGCCAGAAACTTAGTATGCATAATTGACAGACTGGATGGAGATGACATATTTGTACTGAATCATAAACTGACATATTATCATACTATATATTTTTTAGATATGTCTGAATATGATTCTCTGACTGTGAGATTTATTGCTATGTACAATGTACCATAGCATTTCACTAATTGTCAGTTACTACTAATTACACGGACAAAAATGGCTTCAGATCTTGTTTATAAACAGGAATTTCTAACTGGGACGCTAAATTTAACTCTGAACTTTGTTATGCTCCAGTACGTCCAGTTTCCGAGAAATAGAACCTCCCTGGTGAACGATTTATGGAGATGGTAGCGAAACCTGGTGATCACTTGCATGTGTGACTACTGCTGCTGGACACTGCTGCTGGACACTGCTGCTGGACACTGCTGCTGGACACTGCTGCTGGACACTGCTGCTGGACACTGCTGCTGGACACTGCTGCTGGGCACTGCTGCTGGGCACTGCTGCTGGGCACTGCTGCTGGACACTGCTGCTGGAAACTAGTGCTGGTTACTGGACACTGGTGCTGGACACTGGTGCTGGACACTGCTGCTGGACACTGCTGCTGGACACTGCTGCTGGACACTGCTGCTGGACACTGCTGCTGGGCACTGCTGCTGGGCACTGCTGCTGGACACTGCTGCTGGGAACTGCTGCTGGAAACTAGTGCTGGTTACTGGACACTGGTGCTGGACACTGGTGCTGGACATTGCTGCTACACACTGCTGCTGGAGACTGCTGCTGGACACTGCTGCTGGACACTGCTGCTGGACACTACTGCTGGACATTGCTGCAGGACACTGCTGCTGAACACTGCTGCTGGGAACTGCTGCTGGAAACTGGTGCTGGAAACTAGTGCTGGTTACTGGACACGTGCTGGAAACTGGTGCTGGAAACTAGTGCTGGTTACTGGACACTGGTGCTGGACATTGCTGCTACACACTGCTGCTGGACACTGGTGCTGGACACTGGTGCTGGACATTGCTGCTACACACTGGTGCTGGACACTGGTGCTGGACACTGGTGCTGGACATTGCTGCTAGACAATGGTGCTGGACACTGGTGCTGGACACTGATGCTGAACACTGGTGCTGGACACTGGTGCTGGACACTGGTGCTGGACACTGGTGCTGGACACTAGATACTTGTACTGGACACTGGTGCTGGACATTGGTGCTGTACACTGGACACTGGTGCTGGAAACTGCTGCTGGACACTGGTGCTGAACACTGGTACCTGACACTGGTGCTGGACACTGGTGCTGGAAACTGGTGCTGGACACTGGTGCTGGACACTGGTGCTGGACACTGGTGCTGGACACGGGACACTGGTGCTGGACACGGGACACTGGTGCTGGACACGGGACACTGGTGCTGGACACTGTGCTGGACACTGGTGCTGGACACTGCTACTGGACACTGCTACTGGACACTGCTACTGGACACTGGTGCTGGACACTGCTGCTAGACACTGCTGCTGCACTCTGGTGCTGGATACTAGTGATGGACACTGGTGCTGGACACTGGTGCTGGACACTGGACACTGTTGCTGGGCACTGGTGCTGGGCACTGGTGCTGGACACTGCTGCTGGACACTGCTGCTGGACACTGCTGCTGGACACTGCTGCTGGACACTGCTGCTGGACACTGCTGCTGGGCAACCCGCTGGACACTTGTACCGGACACTGGAGCTAGACACTGGTGCTGGACACTGGACACTGGCGCTAGACACTGGTGCTGGACACTGGTGCAAGACACTGGTGCTAGACACTGGTGCTGGACACTGGTGCTAGACACTGGTGCTAGACACTGGTGCTAGACACTGGTGCTAGACACTGGTGCTGGACACTGGTGCTAGACACTGGTACTGGACACTGGCGCTAGACACTGGTGCTGGACACTGGTGCTGGATACTGGACACTGGTGCTGAACACTGGTGGTAGACACTGGTGCTGGACACTGGTGCTAGACACTGGTGCTAGACACTGGTGCTAGACACTGGTGCTGGACACTCTACACTGGCGCTAGACACTGGTGTTGGACACTGGTGCTAGACACTGGTGCTAGACACTGGTGCTGGACACTGGTGCTAGATACTGGTGCTGGACACTGGTGCTGGACACTGGTGCTGGACACTGGCGCTGGACACTGGTGCTGGACACTGGTACTGGACACTGGACACTTGTACTGGACACTGTTGCTGGACACTGGTGCTGGACACTGGTGCTAGACACTGGTACTGGACACTGGACACTGGCGCTAGACACTGGTGTTGGACACTGGTGCTGGACACTGGTGCTGGACACTGGTGCTGGACACTGGTGCTGGACACTGGTGCTGGACACTGGTGCTGGACACTGGTGCTGGACACTGGCGCTGGACACTGGTGCTGGACACTGGTACTGGACACTGGACACTTGTACTGGACACTGTTGCTGGACACTGTTGCTGGACACTGGTGCTGGACACTGGTACTGGACACTGGACACTTGTATTGGACACTGTTGCTGGACACTGGTGCTGGACACTGGTGCTAGACACTGGTACTGGACACTGGACACTGGTGCTGGACTCTGGTGCTGGACACTGGTGCTGGACACTGGTGCTGGACACTGGTGCTGGACACTTGACACTGCTGCTGGACACTGGACACTGCTGCTGGACACTGATACGGGAGAGTGACACATAACACAAACCGAAAAATCTGAAAACTGATACGCAAATTTGTTCTTATGACTGTAAATTAGTTACCTTTTCTTTGACATATTTACGCCAGGAAAACAAGTTTACGTCATTGCATGATCAACACTTAATATCTACGCATGATATAATACTTATAATTAATGCCGTTGGTAACATAATGATGTTCGTCAAACTTAAACAAATCAAAATATTGATCGTAAGATTTTAAACGTAACTTGTGTAACAGTGACTATAAATGCTCAGATTCGTGATTAGCATATCTAATTTTACCTCAAAGCAGCTAATTTGGTTTCTAAACTGGATAAAAGTTAAACTTTCGTTGGTTAGCGTTTTTATTGTTAGTAACGGTAGTTGTGGCGTTTTTTGTAGTATTGATTGTATTTTATGCAGTATTAATACAGTATACGCTGTATTAGTCGTAGTATTATACGCAATATTAGTGGTAGTATTATACGGAGAATTAGTAGTATTAGTAAGTGGTTGAGGCAGTAAGCTGACAAGTGATTAAAGTAAATGACTTCATATATTCACAGGTATTGATATAAATATTTTATAAAGAAAAATGATGAGATTAAGACACATGTGCAACATCTGGGTATCTTTATTGTAGACGTTTCGCCATCCAGTGGCTTTATCAATAAAGCCACTGGATGGCGAAACGTCTACAATAAAGATACCCAGATGAGGCACATGTGTCGTAATCTCATCTTGTCGGTATTATATACCATTCGTACACATGAAGAACAATCTCCTACTGCCACAGCTTTCCTATTTCTAAGATGTCTTTTTAATTTTCTAAGATATTTCTAAGTGTCCTCCTAATATGATTCTAAGTGTTATTTTTCTCAGATAATTCTAAATGTTTTCCTAGATATTCTTGTAAGTTGTTTGTAACAAGCTTCTCAGTGTTCGCCTAAGATATTTCTCAGTGTTCGCCTAAGATATTTCTCAGTGTTCGCCTAAGATATTTCTCAGTGTTCGCCTAAGATATTTCTCAGCGTTTACCTAAGATATATCTCAGTGTTCGCCTAAGATATTTCTCAGTGTTCGCCTAAGATATTTCTCTGTGTTTACCTAAGATATTTCTCAGTGTTCACATAAGATATTTCTCAGTGTTCACCTAAGATATTTCTGTGTTCACCTAAGATATTTCTGTGTTCACCTGAGATATTTCTCAGTGTTCGCCTAAGATATTTCTCAGTGTTCACCTAAGATATTTCTCAGTGTTCACATAAGATATTTCTCAGTATTCACCTAAGATATTTCTGTGTTCACCTAAGATATTTCTCAGTGATAACCTAACATCTTTCAGAGTCTTATTTTCCTTGTAAGATATCTCTCAGCGTTCTTCATTTTCATCAACTTCAGAGTCTAAGAATGAAACCATGAGCTAAATTGAAACCTAAAACACTTTAGTGTCCTCATCAGGGGAAACTTTGCAGTGTAATTTGGCAGTGAAGCCTCCCTGGTGGCCGCTTTGGGACTCAATTTTCGGTTTATCGTTAGATCTGTGTGTTCTGCAGATGAAGGGACAACCTGACCGAGCTACACAGTCGGGGTATAATTACTCCGAACTCAGTGTGTACACTTCCTGGTGTGGCATGTGTTGTAGTGTAGAATGGTTTACAGTTTAGAAAATTATTCTTGGGAGGAGTCTAGTTATTCCGGAGGTTCAGGTCAGGTCACGTCGAAGGATCAGATCACGTCATCTCGGAGGCTCGGGTCAGGATAAGCCGAGAGATACAATAACAGAAACTCGCAGAAGAAAAACAAAACCCTCCAGATGGCAAGACTGCGTTACTCGACCAGAATTTTTCGTAATATTTAAAAAAATATATATTCTCCCTTCGTGTTTGCCTCTTTTCTGTGTCTCTCTCTCTCTTATATATATATTTATATATATATATATATATATATATATATATATATATATATATATATATATATATATATATATATATATATCTTTCAGTCCACAGTGGGATTCGAACCTGTAAACTTTGTATCAGAGTACGCAGTACTCTGCGTACTCTTTTTATTTTACCAATATATATATATATATATTATTACACAATATGGTACACAAGGCTTAAAGGATACGTTGATGGTACAAAGATGACATATACAATACATAAGCTTTGAGGGATACATTACAAGTACATATTGCTACATGTTTGTAAAAAAATTACAATTTAAGAATTGCATCCAGCTCCTCAGAGCCGGGGCGCATACCCAGGATACAACACTCACTACCCTTCTGAACTGCAGCAATGAGTCCCTGGAACAGAAAACCACCAGCCCCTGTATCCCTAATTGCCCTGACGAATCTTTTTTCTAGCTCCTTAAGGAATATAGATGTGATCTTTCCCCATGGGCCAAGGGTTTCTAAGGGAATAAACATATAATGATGG
>NC_091292.1:61170156-61175156 GCF_038502225.1 Cherax quadricarinatus
AAATAAGACAGTAAATTAAACTGCTGCCGAGCTACTTTGATTACCAGCTGTCTCCAGTCTGGACACTCTTAGCCCTCGTCTTGGCCTAAAAAACGCTCACCAGCTGGGTTAATCTCTGGCTTTATTTCTACTACTAGACACACTTCTTTCAGGCGCTATTCTTCGCCTATCCTTCCCCGCTCTCTTTTCACCCGAAAACTAACTAGTTATGCTTCAGGTTCATCAAGGCTACTGTAGCGTACGCCTCCATCTACGCTAAGGGACTGATCACCTTGTATTCTACTCTCCCCACTTTCATCACCGTCATATATTCTCCTTGTTGAACTGATAAAGCCACTGGTGAAACGTCTTCAGATTAAAGTGTGTTATTTATTAGATTGATATCATATACCAGTAATAATAATAATAATGTACCATAATAATAATAATAATGTACCATAAGAATAATCATAACAATGTACCATAAGAATAATAATAGTTATTATTATTGAGCTTTGAGTATCACTATAATTCCATTGGTATTTAAATTCACAGAACACAGCTCCCGTTCCTTTGTGTTACGCTTACATACAAAAGAAGAGTTCACAAAATGGCTGCCAGGGAGCGTAACAAACGAAATAGTATCAATTAGCGAAGCCAAACCAACAATTGGAACAATGTATCAAAACACCATATAATTATCATATGAAATGGAGAACAATGCGCCAAAGGGAACGTGTAGTTACCTCCCCTTCCCTCCCTTACCCCTGGTGGTGCTACAGTTCCCCATCAACGAGCACTACCAGCCACCCCTTCTCTATGATGGTGCTACAACTCATCCTTCTCTCAAGCACCACCAGTCACCCCCTCGTTAACCCTTGCTGGTGATACAGCTACCCCTTAGCGAGCACCACCACTCATCCTCTCTCTTTCCGCACCCCTGGTGGTGCTTCTCCTTCGGTGGTGCTACGACGTCCCATATTCAAGCATCACGAGTCGCACTTCATTCACCGCTGGTGGTGTTACGTTTCCTTACTCGGACAGCACCAGTTAATCCTCCCCTACCTCCTGGTGGTGCTACAACCCCCCCCCCCCCAATCCTCCTCGAACTCCTCTAGTCACCATCCCCACCCTCATCTTTGCTATATATATATATATATATATATATATATATATATATATATATATATATATATATATATATATATATATATATATATAATGTCGTGCCGAATATGTAAAACTGGTCAATTAGCAAGAACTCATATAAAATTAAGTTCTTTCTGAAATTTTCTCTTATAAGTTTAAAGATATGTTTTTTCATAAATGTTAATGTAAAAAATTTTAATTTTGCACCAAAAGTATCTTAGGAAACTTACCTAACCTTATTATAACAAGCTCAATTTATTTTAGTCTAACCCAACTAAATATATTTTAAATACGTTTACAGTAACTTAATACTAAACAAACACAACGAAATATATTTTTTTCATATTTTTTAAAATGATTTTTGCGAAATTATTGCATACACAAATTTTCGCTTGTCCTATATGGCAATATGAGCGTTTCTATTTAAGCAAAGATCGCAAGTTCTACCTATTCGGCACGACATATATATATATATATATATATATATATATATATATATATATATATATATATATATATATATATATATATATATATATATATATAATACTTTTTTAACAAGTCGGCCGTCTCCCACCGAGGCAGGGTGACCCAAAAAAGAAAAAATCCGCAGAATGAAAATACTTCCATCATCATTCAACACTTTCACCTCACTCACACAAAATCACTGTTTTTGCAGAGGTCCTCAGAACACAACAGCTTAGAAGCATATACGTATAAAAATACACAATATATCCCTCCAAACTGCTAATATCCCTAACCCCTCCTTTAGAGTGCAGGCATTGTACTTCCCATTTCCAGGACTCAAGTCCGGCTATATAAAAATAACCGGTTTCCCTGAATCCTTTCACTAAATATTACCCTGCTCACACTCCAACAGATCGTCAGGTCCCAAATACCATTCGTCTCCATTCACTCCTATCGAACACGCTCACGCACGCTTGCTTGAAGTCCAAGCCCCTCGCCCATAAAACCTCCTTTACCCCCTCCCTCCAACCTTTTCGAGGACGACCCCTGCCCCGCCTTCCCCTACATATTTATACGCTCTCCATGTCATTCTACATTGATCCATTCTCTCTCAATGACCAAACCACCTCAACAACCCCTCTTCAGCCCTCTGACTAATACTTTTATTAACTCCACACCTTCTCCTAATTTCCGCACTCCGAATTTTCTGCTTAATATTTACACCACACATTGGCCTTAGACAGAACATCTCCACTGCCTCCAACCGCCTCCTCGCTGCTGCATTCACAACCCAAGCTTCGCACCCATAAGAGAGTGTTGGTACTACTATACTTTCTTACATTCCCTTCTTTGCCTCCATAGATAGTTTTTTGTCTCCACATATACCTCAACACACAACTCACCTTTTTTCCCTCATCAATTCTATGATTAACCTCATCCTTCATAAATCCATCCGCTGACACGTCAACTCCCAAATATCTGAAAACATTCATTTCTTCCATACTCCTCCCCAATTTGATATCCGATTTTTCTTTATCTAAATCATTTGATACTCTCATCACCTTACTCTTTTCTATGTTCACTTTCAACTTTCTACCTTTACACACACTTCCAAACTCATCCACTAACCTTTGCATTTTTTTTTAGAATCTCCCATAAGCACAGTATCATCAGCAAAAAGCAACTGTGTCAATTCCCATTTTGTATTTGATTCCCCATAATTTAATCCCACCCCTCTCCCGAACACCCTAGCATTTACTTCTTTTGCAACCCCATCTATAAATATATTAAACAACCATGGTGACATTACACATCCCTGTCTAAGACCTACTTTTACTGGGAAGTAGTCTCCTTCTCTTCTACACATCCTAGCCTGAACCTCACTATCCTCATAAAAACTCTTCACAGTATTTAGTAACTTACCACCTATTCCATATACTTGCGACATATGCCACATTGCTCCCCTATCCACCCTATCATATGCCTTTTCTAAATCCATAAATGCAATAAAAACTTCCCTACCTTTATCTAAATACTGTTCACATATATACTTCAATGTAAACACTTGATCTACACATCCCCTACCCACTCTGAAACCTCCTTGCTCATCCGCAATCCTACATTCTGTCTTACCTCTAATTCTTTCAATTATAACCCTACCGTACACTTTTCCTGGTATACTCTATAATTTTTACAATCTCTTTTGTCCCACTCCCCTTTATATAAAGGGACTATACATGTTCTCTGCCAATCCCTAGCTACCTTCCCCTCTTTCATACATTTATTAAACAAAAATACCAACGACTCCAACACTATATCCCCCCCTGCTTTTAACATTTCTGTCATGATCCCGTCAGTCCAGCTGCTTTACCCAATTTCATATATACATACATACATACATATATATATATATATATATATATATATATATATATATATATATATATACATATATATATATATATATATATATATATATATATATATATATATATATATATATATATATATATTTATATGTCGTGCCGAATATGTAAAACTGGTCAATTAGCAAGAACTCATTTAAAATTAAGTCCTTTCTAAAATTTTCTCTTATACGTTTAAAGATATATTTTTTTAATTAATGTTAATGTAAAATTTTTTAATTTTGCTGTAAAAGAATCTTAGAAAACTTACCTAACCTTATTGTAACACGAACCATTTATTTTAGCCTAACCCAACTAAATATATTTTAGATTTGTTTACAATAATTTAATACTAAACAAACACAGTGAAATATTTTTTTTTCGTTAGGTTCAGAATGAATTTGGTGAAATTATTGCATACACAAATTTTTGCTTGTCCTATATGGCAAGATGAACGTTGCTATTTAAGCCAAGATCGCAAGTTCTGCCTATTCGGCACGACATATATATATATATATATATATATATATATATATATATATATATATATATATGTGTGTGCCGAATAAATAAAACTTACTATTTTGGCTTAAATATCAACGCTTTCTTGCCGAATAAGGCAAGTGAAAATTTGTGCATGCAATAATTTCGCAAAAACAATTCTGAAGCTAACGAAAAAAATGATTTCATTGTGTTTATTATTATATTATTGTAAACTTATCTAAAATATATTTACCTGGATTAGGCCACATTAAATTGCGCTTGCTATAATAAGGTTAGGTAAGTTTTCTAAGGTTCTTTTGATACAAAATTATTAATTTTCACATTAATATAAATGAAAAAATATATCTTTAAACGTATAAGAGAACATTTTAGAAACGATTTAATTTTAAATGAGTTCTTGCTAATTGACCAGTTTTACCTATTAGGCACGACGTATATAAATATATATTTCCAATCTCAAAACTATTTTCACGGATCATACATCAGCCACATGGTAGGCCTACGTCAGAGTATGCAGCACCAGCATTTAGCCCACACTTGGTCAGTTACGTTCAGAAACTAGAAGTGTCATAAATTAGCAAAATATCTGCTCCCGGAGCTAGAGGGAATCGTCTAAGAGAAGTGACAAAGGGAAGTGTACCTAACGACTGCCGATGAGAAATGAATTAGATGGGACATGATGAGGAACACGATCCTCAGTAGGCTTGACAGGCTGAAAACAGGACAAATGTTTCCTGACGCGGGTCTTAATCGGATGATGACCCGCCATTGGAGCTTTTAGCCATTTGACCGAGGCCTTCCGCTGGCTTACCGGTCCACCCATTTAAAAATTTTCTTTTTGGAAACAGACAAGCTTTTTGAAATGTGAGACACAGTAGAGAGGGAAAGCAGATGAAAAGTAACAAACACAACTTAGCCACAAGGATCGTAGAAAGTACTTATTCAGTCTTAGGAGGAGGTGTGATTCAACCTCAGCAAAAGCAGATAACATAAAGG
>NC_091292.1:61180156-61185156 GCF_038502225.1 Cherax quadricarinatus
GTCAGTGTGTTTTGTTGCACGTGTGTGTGTGTGTGTGAGAGTGACACATAACCTACCATTGTTTGCTGTGTCTTGTGTTCCTCGTGTGTTGAGTGTTTTATGTATCCTCTGGCTGTTTGTTCTCCCTCATAACTGCAATTTTTATTGAATCTGGATATCTGTGTCTTTTGTCTCTGTCTCTGTCTCTCTCTCTTTCATCGCTAATCTCACGTCATCATCTTCCATTACGGTACCAAGGATCCTGGTCGTTCCAGGTAGGTTACGGATAAATTAATGAAATCAGTATCTCCCTTAGGTTCTCAGAGTGATGTCCTCTATATCACCTTTGTGGTACGACTCTCCAAGGGTCAAAACTAGTTGCTATAAAGCCATTTTGAAAAAATGGAAGAAGTACCGTGCAAAGGGATACTATATTGACAAGTATTCCCTTCCCCCCAAAAAAATTCAAACAGAAAAACATAGAAATTGTAATTCGTAGTCACAGTAAACTTTTACCTCTCTGAACTATAGTGGCATAAGTGCTGGTCGATGCAAAGTGCGACACAACTTAGCAAAGAAATATGTAAAAGAAATCTGTTTATTTAGTTTTTAAAGAGGATCTCAGAGATGATTTTATAAGAAAAGAGATACTGCGATATTTCATCTTCACGTTTCTGAGTGTTTTTCTATAATTTTTTTGGAATATTTTCAATTTATTAGTAAAATTTAAATATTTTTCATTTGTTACTAAAATGAGAATATTTTCTGTTTATTACTAAAATTAAAATATTTTCAATTTATTACTAAAATTTAAATATTTTTTAATTTATTACTAAAATTGAAATGTTTTAAATTTATTACTAAAATTATAATATTTTCAATTTACTACTAAAATTGAAATATTTTCAATTTATTACTAAAATTTAAATATTTTCTGTTTATTATTAAAATTAAAATATTTTCGGTTCATTGCTAAAATTAAAATATTTCAATTTACTACTAAAACTAAAATGTTTTGACTTAGAATCCATTGTTTTAAAGCAAAAATCAATAATCATAGGCACAAATATATTGGTATCTCTTTTCTGTCTTTCATGATTCTGGTCAAGTGTTGGCTCACTTTGTCTCATTGGCCAAATTGTTTGGTAACTGCACATCCAGTGGTTCAAACAAACTAATCGACTTTGATAAACCAAGTATATATGAAAGTCCTCACCAGAGTTACATTAAATTATATATAGCATAAAATGGCACAAATGTAATCAATAAAGCAAGTAAACCCTGGGGTTCTGATATATATTCACCGCACACTTCAGTAATCTTCCAGCATACTAAGGAAAATAATTACAGGTTCAACTGGGAAGCTGCTTTCATTATATCAGTAGGACAAAACGTATGTAGAAGTGCAAAATCCTCGTGTCAGTTATGATTGCTTCACTCTTGCCCTTGTTCTTGTACGCGACTTAGATCAAGTGACTCATCTTAGGACATTCATTTTAAACTTTTTTAAATTTTGCTGAAGATGATCTGTTGCTTAGGCGAAACGTCTCGTCAATAAATACACACAGGTTGTAGTAGAATTCTTATATTACCTGGAGACGGTTTCGGGGGTCAACGCCCCCGCTGCTCGGTCTGAGACCAGGCCTAACTAACATAAAAAAGGGAAATTATGCTCTCTAACTTCAAGGAAATTCAGAAGTGATGCCGAGAATCGTGTTAGGAAAACGAAAGATGCAAAAGGAAGAAAGGATTGGGATTTAAATATGCTTAGATGCGACTGTAGTGACAAGTTGTCAAAAGTTACCTGTCACTCGCATATTGTAGTACATAGCGTAAAAGTCTTAAGACACACAGTGCGTGCTGGAAAAAAGAAAAAAGTCATTGATATCACTAAGGCTTATCTCACTTCTAAATGAATTTTTTGTGATAGTTCACAAAACAATATGATATTTTCCTAATATCCTGTAGAATTTTGTTTCTAACTCAGTATTCTGCCCAATCCACTCTTAAACTCGTGTTGGTGTAGATGGTGCGCCAATCCTGGTAAACTGTCAGTCCTCCATGAGTCTTGTGCCAATTCTGTTTGAGTTTTTCTTATATCTTGTGTAAATTCTGTTGTAATCCTGAGTACACCTTATGCCAATTGCGCGTTGATGCTGCGTTAATTCTGTGTAAATCCTAGGTAAACGCCATGCAAATCCTAAGTAAATCTTGGGTTAAGCGAGTGTGAAATGTGAGGGTTAATCCCTGGCCCAGTACAGACACTAACCCACCTGTTCAGAAAGCCATGTTTTTTCACCTGTAGTAATCCGTCACCTGCACACACACAGCGTTCTTCCCCTAGGCTTCTCTCTTCTCACTCTCCCCTCACTCGGCTTCTCTTCTCACTGTTCCCTCACTCTTCTTCTCCTAGTCCAACTCTCTCATTCTTTATTCCATCACTCTGTCTCTTCCTGTTTCACTCTTTCCTCTCCTCCTCACTCTACTTGTATTCTCGCCTTTTTCCCATCCCCTCCTATCACTCCCCTCCCATCCCTCTCTCTTTGTTCTGCCTTCCATCATTATCTTTCCTCACATCACGTAAGGCTCCTTTCACCTCACGTTCCCTTTATTTACCTTCTCGATAAACCTCCCTTTCTATCTCCCTCAACCTTTCCTTATCCATCCCTACCTGCCTTCTCACCCATCCCCTCCTCCCTTCTCACCCTTCCCCTTCAACTTTCTTACCCCTCTCCACCTCCCTTTCTAACCTTCCTTTTCGCCCTTCCCCTACGCCCTCTCAAAGGAAGAACATAAATGAAGCGTCCCTGTCCCTTTCTCTTCCACGCACCTTCATTATTTGAATGGGCCCTTCAGCCCCTTTTTTCACACCGAGTCTCACATTTCCACAATCCCCTTTTCTTTTCGATTTCCATGACTACATTCAGTGTGTGTGTGTACTTACCAAATTCACCTAATTGTGATTGCAGGGGTCGCGTCATAACTCCTGGCCCTGCCTCATCACTGGTCACTACTAGGTTTTGTGTGTGTGTGTGTGTGTGTGTGTGTGTGTGTGTGTGTGTGTGTGTGTGTGTGTGTGTGTGTGTGTGTGTGTGTGTACTCACCTATTTGTAGACACCTATTTGTTGTTGCAGAGGTCGATTCACAGCTCCTGGCCCCGCCTCTTCGCTGATCGCTACTAGGTCTCCTCACTCACTCTGCTCCAAGAGCCTCATTGTACCTCTTCTTAAAGCTATGTATGGATCTTGCCTCCTCTACTTCATTCTCCAGACTGTTTCACTTCCTGACTTCTATAAGGCTGAAGTAATATTTCCTAACATCCCTATGACTCACCTGAGTGTTTGTGCCGAAAGACCCTTCCAACCATTATTATTTTCACATATTCTCTCCCATTCTTCTTTCTCAATGCCTTCCTACCCCTCCCTGCCTCCCGCCTCCCTCTCTTCTCTATTTCTGCCTTCCTCCTTTTCTCATTTATTTCAACTCTGCTTCCCTTTCTTCCTCTCCCTTTCCCTCTCTTCCTAAGCACTTCCTACGCTGCAGGTCGCACTCCTTCACCATCTCCTCTCCTCCTTCCTTGATTCCCCATCTTTCATCTCTAAATACTTCCCTTCCTCCCAACTTTAATCCCCCCCCCTCTCTCTCTCTCTCTCTCTCTCTCTCTCTCTCTCTCTCTCTCTCTCTCTCTCTCTCTCTCTCTCTCTCTCTCTCTCTCTCTCTCTCTCCATCCTTCCCCCTACTTATGTCTCCCTGCTGGAGACTATCAAGGGCGTTATTGTTCAAGATGATGCGATGGTTAGAGCGTTGTTGATGTTGGCGTGGCCCTTGTAATGGTTGACGTTGATGATGATGATGATGTTATTGTTGATAATATTGATAATTTTCATATTTATATTGTTGATATTATTAATATTGATGGAATTATTGATATACATATAGTTTTTATTTCTGCCTGTGCCCTTGTTGATGTTTCTGCTGTTGACTACTGTTGCTGGTGTTCTTAAGGTGGTGTTGCTAATGTACTTAGAGGTAGACTGCGATTTTTCATAATATAGCAGAATACTCTGTAAAATTAAGCAACAATTGCTATATAAAAATAGTAAGGAAGTTTAAGTTGGAGCATTCTGGGGTTAAATATGCTATCGGTGAATTCTCTTCGCCGCGAGAACACGTTCCAGACGTGAGACAAGCTTGGAATGAATGATACGTGAAGGAGCAGTGATGCCCTTGTCCAAGGTGAAGCCAGCGTGGCACTGCTCGTAGCTGTTTGTGTCGTAGGATAATAGCTGCCATCTGGCTAATGTAGGCCAAGAAGGGACATGAAGAACAGTGACTGTGTAAAACGTTAATCTCTGTCTGTCTGTCTGACTCTCTCTCTGCCTGCCTCTCTCTCTCTCTCTCTCTCTCTCTCTCTCTCTCCCCTTCGTTCACCCCAATATTCTCTTATTTCCGGCCATAACCAGGCCTTCCGTTGTCTATGGTACTGAACTTGATTCATAGTAAACAAACCAACAGCTCTTACTGCTAATTGGAACTGGACGGGAATTGTATTATGGGTGAGGGAGGGGGAGAGAGAGAGAGAGAGAGAGAGAGAGAGAGAGAGAGAGAGAGAGAGGGAGGGAGGGAGGGAGGGAGGGAGGGAGTGAGGGTCGTATAATTTACGACCCTGTGTTATATACCATGGTTATCTGCTGAGGATACTTACCTTCACGTTACACTAGAAGTAACTAATTTTCACTTATAGTAACTTTAAACTTTCACTTAAAGTAAGTCCTTTGAACGTCAAGTAACTTGCCACATTGCACTATAAGTAACTTTTCCTTTTTAAGTGCTTCCGCTTTCTTTAAGAAAACAAGTCTTAAATTGCCAGGTCTTTCTTCCTGGGATTTATTTCTTAGTAGAAGTCTTAGTTCAGACACTCTGCTTGGCACATCATACACTTTGCATTCTTCCTGTGTGTCATCTGGCAACACATTCTGTGTGTCATCTGGCAACACATTCTGTGTGTCATCTGGCAACAC